>NC_056692.1:900000-1165000 GCF_018350215.1 Panthera leo | reverse complement strand
AATCAATCCTCAGATTGTTTAGGCCAGTCTGTTGGTTCCTTGACTTGCGACACAAGATCCCTGATGGAATCAAGGTCTGTAGAGCTTTCTGCTGACCGGCTCCGCTCTCTGTCCTGCATGACCCTTCTCTGTGCCATCCGGGGGGGCGGGGGAGGGTGCTGACACGGTGCCATTCTCTGTGCCATCCGGGGAGAGGGTGCTGACTCCGTGGCAGTGCTGATGCCGGGTGCCCCACGTGCAGGGGCTTTAGGTCAGGTGCGCACGGGCGTTCAAATCCCATCATCGACCCTTACGGCTGTGCTGCCTCCGCAAAGTCGCCTAACTTCTCCCGGTGGGAGTTTTCTTCTCTGCAAAATGGGACAGTCCCGCTCCTCTCGGGGCTGTCGGGAAGGAGATGACGATGGTGCGCACAGTGGGGCCACAGCTAACGTCGCCCCCACGTCCCTCTGCTGTCGCCTCTCGGTCACGGAGCCCGCTTTCCCGCGCATCGGGCCTCGGGGGAGACGCCGCCCTCCAGGTGTCGGCCTCCCCGACTCAGAGTCCCAGCCATTTCCCGGGAGGACGACAAAGCCCCAAGGCAGACAAGATGAACAGCCCAGCCATTTGCTAAAGCAAATATTGGCTCAGCGCTGTCCGGGAGAGCAGGCTCTAAGAACTGTTTGCGTTTGGATCCTTCAAGGAGCCGTGGGATCTGCGGCTGGGGACCGACGTCCTGGGGGCCGGGCTTGGGGGGCCCCGGTCTGGGCCCCCCCACCTCGCCTCCCGCGGGCCCCGTGTGCCTGGCGTCGGGGCAATTATCCGTCTCTGCCCTCCCTGTGCGTCTTCAGCCGGGACTGCCCCCGGCCTCACTGCTCAGGCGGCCTGAGGGTCGCAGGGGCCCCGCGCCCCTGCCGTCCTGGGTCCGTGGCACCCACGCCGACCCGCGGCTCGTGCGCATCGGCACGGCTGACATCTCGGGCCTGGCCCAAGGTTGTGAGGGGGGTGTCGCCGAGACGTGATGTCTGGCGGTCTCCCCGGGGCCCCCCGCCCCGCCCCCCAGTGCTGACAACCAAGAACGTGTCCCCATGTTGACGACCGTCCCGGCGGGAAGGGCTTGCCTCTGGCCGAGAGGCACAGGCACCGTCCGGTCGAAGGCAGGGGGGACCCCGGGCTTAGCTGCGTCTGCCTCACGTTCTGGCCCCTCACCCACCACCTGCGGACCTGGCTGATAACATCCCGGAGCCTCGGCTTGCGTGCCTGTGAAATGGGAACCACCACGGTGCCCGCTTCACGGGACGGTTGCGAGACAGGGAGGGGAGGTCACGCGCCCGTGTCCCCGCCACGTATGAGCGTGTGGCAGGTTGGGGGGGGGGGGACGGTGCTGTGTCGTCACCACGGCACCACGGCAGCACCAGGGCCCAGCAGGGGAGTGGTGCCCCGGGCCGCTCTGGACCTCAGCCCCCTCCCACCGGACCCCAACTTCCCGGTCTGGGCAAACCCCTTCGGCTCCCCGCCTCTGTCCGGGAGGGCCTCCCCTCCTCCGGGTCTGCTGTACTCAGCCTCGCTCACCGTTGGCTCCGTGCCCTCTCCAGTCCCCAGGACTCTCTGAAGGGGGGACACCTGCTCTTTCCTGACCCCTTCCCACCACCCTGGAGTCTCCTTGTCGGCTAGCAGCCCCCAGGAGCCCCCCTCTCCACATTCCTGGGGCTGCCTCCCAGGGCAGCCTCCAGATCTCGACCTGTTGGCAGAGCAGAGATGATTGACGTGTCTTGGGTCCAATGAGCGAGGAAGCCCTGTCCTGCTCAAGTGACCTGTTCTGTCCACCCCACCCGCCAGGTTCCCTTGGATGACCCTTACTCACACGGGTACCCAGAGTGGCAGGCTTTCTATCACTTCTGTCATCTGAAGGCCAGTTTAAGAGGCGTAACTATGTCCCCAGCATTACTTCTCTTGAAGGAGGTCTGGACATGTCCAGACCGGTCCTAGACCTGACAGGGACTCTGGAGGACAAGACCGGCTTCTCCCCGAAGGGACAGACGGCTAAGCGGCCAAGTCAGGAGGCTGCGGGGACGGCGAAAGAGCCCGACAGCTCTAAATTAGACACAAGAGGCTGTAAGGACGCAGAGCTGCCCCTTGGGGTGTCCAGCCCTCTCTGCAAGCCCACTTCCCCACCTGCCTCGTCCGCACCACCGGCTGCTGGGTTCAGCCTCGTCAGCTGCCACACCCAGAATGTTCCCTGGGCTCCAGCTGGTCTCGGGGCTCCACAGAGCTGCCAGGGTATTTTTCTAAAATGCTATTATGATTATATCACCGCACGCCGAGAATCTCTTTCGAGTCAATCACGGCGTTTATCTGTAATCAAGGGACACTGGACACGATTGGGGAACCGTCGCATAAACGAGGCAATACTCCACAGCCGTTAAACCTCATGGTGTTAAATTCTGTTAAATTTTTTAATCTTTATTTTTGAGAGACAGAGTAAGAGCACGAACAGGGGAGGAGCAGACAGAGGGAGACACAGAATCCGAAGCAGGCTCCAGGCTCCGAGCTGTCAGCACAGAGCCCGACGTGGGGCTCGAACCCTGAGATCATGACCCGAGCTGAAGTCAGATGCTTAACCGACTGAGCCACCCAGGCGCCCCTAAAGCTCATGTTTTTAAAGACAAGATACGTAGAAAAACACTTGTAACTTTATGAGGAAAAAACCTGGATGCAAAAGTACGCAGCCGGGCGCGAGGCACAGGCTCAGTGACCGTACGTGTATGTGTCTATGGAATTATTACCATAATGTTATTACCATAATAAAATAAGACCGGAATCCCACGCATCTGCAGAAAGGGAACAGTGGCTGTTTCTAGTAACTTGCACAGAAGACTTTTTATTTCTTCCAGACTGTCAACTTGATGAGGTCAGAGGTGGTCTCTCTGGCGGGGTACTTGGCACCCAGGAGGCACCTCAAAATATTTATCGGGTGTAACTGACAAATTCTTACGGCTTTTGTGCAAAAACACCGCCTTGGGTTGCGTCCCTCCAGAAGCAGACGCTGAGGTAAGGATTCGAGTGCCGGGAAATTGTTGGGCGGTGATCTCGGGTGGGGCGGTGGCTGGAGGGTGATGGGGGGCGAGGGGAGGAGGTCAGCGCGGCGGGCGGCTCCGGGAGGCCGCGCGGCACGCTCTCACGTCAGGACCAGAGGAGCGAGGGAGCGGCCGTATGTGGCCAGTCTCTGTGTCCCTGTCTGCAGCTCGGGGTTGAGCGGATCGGGATGACATTGGCTCCCAGACCAGACCAGCCAGCGTTCCCAGGAATCCGGGGTGACCGGCCATCCCGCTTTGCCTGAGGCTGTCCCAGTTTTAGCACCGAGTCCCATGTCCCCGGGGCCCCTCTGACCCAGGCGCCCGGAGGGCTGGTCTTTCTAATGGGGGGCGCGGGGCCGGGATGCACAGCGTCCCACTCACTTCTGGGCTGGCCACCCCAAGGCAGGACTCGTCACCAGCCGTGTGGACGATGCTGAGCCAGGTGTCAGCTCCTCCCTGGCACCCGTCTGCTTGGGAAGAGTCCCTGGAGCCTCCCGGGAAGACCACCGTGTGAGTGGTGTGGGACGAGCCCGTCACTTACATCGGAGCTGAGCTGACCCGCCTCCGGTGTGACAGCTGCTCTGGGCACAGATGTCACCTGTGCTTTGATGAGGCACACGGTGGGGCAGGGGTGCTGCCGGGAGCCTGTGCTCAGGGCTGCAGGGCCTGGAAGGGGGCATCTCCATCCTGAGGGACACCAGCCACTCCCTGGAGATGACTGCAAGCAGTCTGAGCCTCTGCCCCGGGGGTTGGAGAGGCCCCTCCTCAAAGGCCTCTTGCGTCTGGGGTCAGGGAAGATACAGCAAGAAATGAGAAACACCCAGGAGGGGGTACTTCTGGGGGCACAGAGGGGGGCAGGTGCCGTGGTAAATGTGGGAGGGACAGGCCTGAGTCCCCCGCCCGGGGGGGTGGGGGACAACTCGGCCCCCCACTGTGGACGCAGACTCCCCTCCCACCGGCCCCCACTGGCGGCTGACCCCGACCACCCCCTGAGCTCTGGTTCCATCCAAGCCCAAGACCCGGGCTCCACACCGACCCCTGACCCCTGACCCCCAGGCAGCTACGGGGGCCAGGGGGGAGGTGTCCACGGCTCTTGTCCATGAATCCCCCTGAACGTAGGACCATAAGCTGTTTTGTCTACTGTAACCGAGTTTCTACGTCTTTCTTCCTCCCCCGCCAGCCACTGTGTGGCGTTAACACGCGGGACCCGCCACCGGAAAGGGGAAACACGCGTGCACAAAGCCGTCGGCTTCGCTAAAAAGCATGAACTAGCTGCTTAGGTCGGCGTCAGCTGCGTTTTAAGTGGAACATTTGTTTGGGGGGGGAGAAAAAAAGAAGTGTCTACACCACAGCACAGCTCTGTCCGTCAGGCCTCTGCCGACAGTGGTGAAACGCACGTGTGGCCTCGGAGCCAGCGGGTCCCTGGATCCCTGACGCCGGCCAGCGGCGGGCTCAGAGGTGAGCACAGGTGAAGCTGGGGGGCCCCCGCGGTTGGGCCCCTGGGCCTCGGTCCCTGCCTCTGTCCTGAAGTGTCCCAGTCTCTCAGCTGGCTCAGCGCTCCCCTCCCCCACCCACAGGTTCAGCCCCTCTGGAGGCTGTGGGATCGATCCTGGGCCCAGCCAGAGGGGTCTGGAAACTTCCGTCGCCTCTAAGGGGAGACAGAGCGGCTCCCCCCAGTGCCCCAGGGCCCTCATCAATTAGCAGCAAATCGCAAATGCGGAGCAGCTTTCTCTGCCTGTTAACTCGGCCAAGTGCACGCTCGTCGGCGAGCCCGGCCCCCGCGTGCCCGCTCTGCAGAAGCAGGTAATTTCCTGGCTGGACCTCGGCGGGAAGTCGAAAAGCAACGTCAGCTTCTCCTGCTCTCCATCAGGGCCGCGCTCTCGCCGCTAAATCACTGACCATTGTCGACGAGCTTGTAATTTTGTCCCCGAGTTAGAGGCTGGCGATTAAAGAAGAAAGGGGGGGGGCGCTGCAGTGCGTGTCCAGCCCCCACAGATCCGGGCGCGCTTTTGCCCTCCAGAATTTGTTCCGCCGCGACCTTCTCCTGCGGCTTTGCCCAGACTGCCTGGGGGGGCCATGTACCCTTCTTTTCTGGGGGGAGGGCTGTTTCCCCCGACGGCCGGCAGCGGTCAGCTCCCCTGGCTGTGGGGTCAGCGGGTGGCACGTCTGGTCTTTGTGCAAAGAGGCGGCACAGGGGCCGGCCCGGGAGCGCCTTCCTGTCTGCCTGGCGCCCTCTTGGGCCGTCGTACGTGGTACGGGTGAGTTCAGGGGCTCCGTCCAAGCCCCTACGTGTCCCCGATGCTCCCTCTGGACCCTAATCGGGGCCGTCTGTGGGGTACGGCTGGCGGCTGGGCCCACGCACACATCCTCCCGTTCATCTGCTGTGGCACCTGACTCCGCCTCTGCTCCTCCCCGTCTTCTTTGGGGGGTGACATCCGTTCCCATTTGAGGAATGGTCCTGGGGCTCAGCCCCTCCACCCATGTGGCTCTCGGCCCCAAGCCTTCCTGGCACGGGGGCGGGGGGAAGGACCATCCCCTCCCAGCCCCGGGCTCCCGACCAGTCACCAGAGTCCCGCCTGCCCCCGGCAGGCGCAGGACACGGTGGCTGGAGCAGTGAGCTTGCTGGTGGGAGGCCTCCGTGTCCGTGCGGACCGGTCACCCACTGAATGACCCGGGCCTGTCGCATAACCGATGGCAGCTTCCTTTTCCGGCCACGGCTCTGCTTCCCTCCCTGGGCTGCGCTGGCACCCAGGGAGCCAACACGGGGGTTGCGGGGGACCTGCCGCCTGGTGGGCCCCGCCCGCTGAGCCCAAATCCTGCAGGTCAGATGCCCCACACTTGTGCCTGGGTCTCCTTTCCGGATACTCAGGCAAGCGGCCGTGCGCTCTGATTTCGACCCGGCAAACCAGGAGCTCCGGAATCGCCCGTTCTCTGCTTACCACGTTCCTCCAGGGAGGACGTTCCCCCTTGGCTGTCGAGGCCACTAGTGGATCAGCGGGGGCCTGCCGGGATCCTCCCTGGTTTCTGACTTGTTCAATCTTGAGCAAACGGAGGTCAACCCTGAGGCACAGCTCTGTCAGCCACGCCTCCGCCTTGGCCTCACCGGCGAAACACAGGGACGGCTTCGGAGCCAGCGGGTCCCTGGAACCCTGACGCTGGCCAGCGGCGGGCTCAGAGGTGAGCACAGGTGAAGCTGGGGGGGGGGGGGCCCACGGCTTGGGCCCCTGGGCCTCCGTCCCTGCCTCTGTCCTGAAGTGTCCCAGCCTCTCAGCTGGCTCGGCGCTCCCCAACCCGCCACAGGCTCAGCCCCTCCGGAGGCTCCGCGGCCCCTGGTTCTTGTCTGCACGCATTTCCATCTTCCAACACAGCCTTCGGCCGAGTGAAGGCACCGTCACCAGACAGAGTGGGTGAGTCATGGGTGGAAATGACTCCGTATAAGACTGACTGACTGAGAGGTGGGCGGGTGGGCGGGTGGACGTGTGGTCGGGTTCGCGTGGGCGGCGACGAGCCCCGGGTCCTGTCTCCGTCCACCGCCTCCAGGGCCACCGCCAGCCTGCCCGAGACCCCCGCCCCCCTCCCCGTATCTCTGTCTGGCACCCCCACTCAGCTGCCCGGGGCGTGTGGGCAGGTCTGGCTGGTTTCTGATCCCTGCGACCCTCCACCGTGGCCTGCCCTGCGAGGGGCCTTCAGCAGCGTCCGATGGCCGGGACACGCAGCATTAGCACCGGATTGGGGGTGGGGGGGGTTGCGGAGAAATGTCTTCAAAGGCTGTCGGACCCCCACCCTCCATTTCTGCCCTGAACTCTCCAGAGGCGTGGGCTCCGTGCCTCTGACAGCTCGCTTTGCCTTTTCCTTTGTGAAAAAAACCTCGAAGTCCGTATGTGGCTGGCAGACTTTCTGGAAGTCAGTAAGACAGAAGCAAGGACAGCAGGGGCCGAGACGGAGAGGAAGTTCAGTGCTTCCGATGGAGGCAGGCCGAATTAAAACCAATCTTTAAAGTGCAGGACCTGGAAGGTGGCCCCGGAGGGAATGGAAATCTTGGGGACGGACACCTGTCCTCAGGGGAGCCGCTAACGACGCAACGGGGCCCCGCACCCATGGCCCCTTCCTTCCCCGGCTCCTTGAGGAGCGGCCTGGGCCTCCGGCCCCCGACCTCCTCTCCCTCGACCTGGAGTCAGAGCTCGGGGGTCCCGCCTTCCCGAGGCTCCTGAGGGTTTTCTGGGTCCAGCCCACATCCCTGTGGGACAGTCTGCCCTTCAGATGTGCCTCCCGCCTGCCCAGCCTCCCTTCCAACGCTCCCGCCGGCCTCCTGCTGGCCCTTCCTGCCCACGAGCCCGGGAGACAGTCCTAACGGGCGCAAAAGCTAATGCTAACGGTTCTGGAGCTGGGCCGGGGCCTGGAGAGCCCCCCATCGCCCACGGGGCGCAGGCAGCGTCACTCAAGGGCCCCCCGCGATCTGGTCCCGCCCCCCTTCCCCCAGCTTCCACGGGGGCTATACCTCGGCTCCGGCTTCTTTACTTTCCTTTGTATTTTCCCTTATGATCTTTATTTCACGCAGGTAAAGACCGCATCGGCTTGGGGGCGCCTGGGTGGCTCAGTCGGTTGAGCGTCCGACTTCGGCTCAGGTCACGATCTCGCGGTCCGTGGGTTCGAGCCCCGCGTCAGGCTCTGGGCTGATGGCTCAGAGCCTGGAGCCTGCTTCCAATTCTGTGTCTCCCTCTCTCTGACCCTCCCCCGTTCATGCTCTGTCTCTCTCTGTCTCAAAAATAAATAAACGTTAAAAAATTTTTTTTTTATTAAAAAAAAAAAAAGACCGCATCGCCTAAAGTCAAGTACTAACCGCTTCAAAGGTGTATGAGTCGTTGCCATGGGGTGAGTTCACGCTGCTGTGCAACCTTCACCTCTTCCGACGTCCAAGACTTTCTCGGTGCCCCGAAAGGAAGCCCCCCGGCCACGGGCACCCGCCCACCCCGTTCCTCGTCCCCCCAGCGCCCGGCCAGCACGCCTCTGCTCTCTGCCTCTACGGGTTTGCCTGTTCTGGACATCAGTGGCATCACTATGTGATGTTTTGTGCGCGGTTTTGTGGGGGCTTGTCCGCGTCCTATCGTGTGTTCCGCGTTTGACTGTTGATGGACCTTTGGGTCGTTTTCCACCTCTTGGCCGCCGCGAGCGATCGCGTACGAGGGTCCATTTGTCCCTGTTTTCTGTTCTTCTGTGTCCGTCGTCCAGAGTGGAGGCCCTGGGTCGTACGGTGTAGCTTTCGGGGGGACCGCCTCGGCTGTGGAGTCTGGGCGTCCATGCGCCCTGTGTCTCTCACTGCTGGGAGACGTCCTCCTGCTCGTTCAGCCCCCTCCCTTCCCTCCCGTACCCGCCCTTCATCCCCCTGGACGCTGCCCGCTCGCGTCACCTCCTCTGAAACGTGGCTCCGTGCAGCCTTCGGTACAGATGCTCTGGGCTCGCGGTGCCGGGCGCTGGAGCTCCCCGTGGCAGAGCGCTGTCTGTCTGCTCCCCCCTGCTGCCCGGGCGCCCAGGGATCCCATCTGGGTCACGTCCACCTGCATCACAGGTGCCCGTGACAATGTTTCTATGGGGAACCGCTCAAGAGGGGTCCAGAGCGGGGCACAGGCTGGGATCTCCGGAGTCCTCAACACGGGGGTTCTGGGGGCTGCGCCGGGGGCCCCCGAGTGGCCCCTCTTGGCTCCTGGGTGACACTAACATTTGTCCCCCTTCCTCTCCGCCCGCGGTGGCCGCTGTCACTGGCACCGTCTGGTTTCAGTAGGATCGCTTTTGTGGCCACCTGCGGAGGCTCCCAACTGTTGCTAGGTTGTCTTTTGTTTCGTTTATGTCTCCCCCTTCCTCCCTCCCCCGGAAGTAATCGGCACCCCATTAATTCTGAATTCCTCCCCGTTTGCCTGCAAAGCTCCCTGCACGAGCCAAGAACGACTACTCAGTGTTCTCCTCGTAATGACCTGTGAGGGGCTGCCGCTCACTCCTGGTTTCGAGGAGACAGAGACGGACACACAGAGGCAGAGACACATGGACAGACTGAGACTGAGACAGAGGGAGAAAGAGAGGGGGACAGAGAGATACAGAGACGTGGAGGGAGGAAGAGACAAGACAGATGCAGAGAAAGCAAGAGGCAAGAGAGACAAACATAAAGACCAAACGATTTAGAAGCAGATACACGTAGAAGGCAGAGAGAGAGAGAGAGAGAGGGAGGGAGGGAGGGAGGGAGGGAGGGAGAGACATCACCCAACACGCACAGACCCACAGAGAAAACACAGCAAGGTACACAGAGACGCAGAGACAGTGATGGAGAGACAGAGAGAAGGGAGCCGACATGTGACCCTCCAGCAAGACAGTGACAAGAGCTGACTTTCCTGACACCCACATGCACGTGACCGTGTAACAGGCGTATCTCAGGCTTCACCTCCCTTATCACTCACACCTTCCCGGGATCCGGGCTCCTCAGCACCACCCCGTTCTCCGGGCGAGGGAACCGAGGCTCAGAACCGCTGGATACACGTCCACACAGACGGCAAAAGGCGGGGCGAAGTGTGGGACCCGGGTTCTCCGCCTCCAAAGCCCATGTTCTTAAGCCCCGTACTCCAGTGCCCCCCAGAAGACCCACACTTGGCATCAGTTGTGCTTCTCACGAGCTGTGCAGCCACAGGCAAGCCCCGTTGCCTCTCTGGGCCAGCTGGGTTCCTGGGTCCTTCCCTCTGGGTCCCAGCCCAGGCTCTCTCCCAGACGCGCGTCCTCAGATTCTGCTTCTGGGAACTTCCACGCCTCCTACCTCCCCCTGGGCCAGTCCTCTCGTGTGATTAGGAAACCCGTCGGGGACCCTCTGTCTCATTTCTGTTGCAAGAGTCTCATTGTTACGTCTGGCTGCACGTTGCCTTGTACCGAGGCACAGGGTTCGGGCTCGTTCCCGGGAACAGGGGTGTGCTGGCCCCGGGGGGAGGGGCGGCTCGGAGGGAAGATACTCGGTGCACGAGCTGGGCGTCCTGCTCCCCGCCGGGCAGCACGTCCCTTCCTGTCTGCCTCCCTGGTAGGGATGCGACACCCCTTCTTCCGTACCCCGGGCCCACGTCCCCGAGGGTCGGCTCCCACCGTCCAGAAATTAATGTCCGGCCTGTCACTAATTTATCGGACTCGCCCCATCTCCGGCTCTAGAATACGAGCTCCACCGGGGGGCACGGGTTTCTGGCTGCCCTTTGTTGGTTTGTAAACACTGCCTCATCTCCAAGGTCTGGTGCAGGATAGCTACTTAATGAACGTTTGTGGAACGGCTGACTGCAGGTCTAGATGGCAATTCCCAGACCCTCGGTGTGGCCAGCGTCTGCTACCCTCCGCGGAGGCTGGTGGGGGGCCCCCAGAAGCTGAAGGACCCTCGTCGTCTCTTTCGGGAAAAACGCCAGAGGCCGCGGTGAGCTTTCCGGCAGGAATGTTGGATCTGTGCTCCAGAAACGTGGCCCCAGTGGCGGGGGCGGGGGTGGGGGCTGCAGGGGGAGTCTGGTGGCCCGAGATCCAGGGAGGAGGGGGTGCCGTTACCGACACCGGAGGCATCAGGGCCTGCAAACGTGCTGTGACACCGGGAAAATGCGGTGAACTTCAACAAAACTGTCAAGTTCACCAATTTTGTTTTTGTTTTTTTTCACTTAAAGATCTTGCTTGCTTGCCTGGCTTTTTCCAAACTCCCAGAGCTCCCCAGGAGTCGGTCAATATGACATTATTGTCATTTGGGGAACAGTAAACCTTTGAAGTATGGCTTCTGCGTTCTGGATTTATGGTAACCGTTTGACTGCGGTGAGTTTGAAGAGCACTTGGAAACACGGGGTTTTGATTTTCTCAATGATTTCTTGAGGAGACTGGAGATGAGAATTTGAGAGCCGGGATGGATCCCCCTTCCCCCCGCCCCCGCCAGCCCCTGCTCGGCTGCAAGCTTGTCGAGGATCGTGATTTATGCGGGGCCGTCGGTGAAGACGTGTGGAACAGACGGGAGGCTCAGGGTTCTGGGGGCAGCTCACCCCGAAGGCGACGGGCCGCCCAGACCCAAACACCAGGCACACGCAGGGCGAGAGCCCATCTCAAAGTGGGGCACCCCGCTTGCCTCGGGGGGGGTCACCAGCCTTTTGCTCCCCAACTTGACCCCCTTGGCTGGGCTCCCGACCTCCAAGTGTCCCTCCAACCCAACCCCGTGAGATGGGGGGATGCTGGGGTCAGCTGCCGGCTCAGCATTTAAGAGCAGACCTCTCCAGTCCGGGCCTCGGATGCGGGCTCTGGGAGCCTGGACGCAGGTGGGGGTGGCCAGCGGCAGGGTGGGGAGGGGGTCCGGAAGCCCAGGGGCCTGGCTGGCGCTTGGGCACTGTCGCCCCTCGCAAGCCGGCTTGGCCTTTCATTCGAGGGTGGAAAGGACACGCTTCCTCCCAGGAGCCTCCTCCCGGGACCCGGGTCCACACCAGCTGTGCGTTTACACTCTGAGCTCCTGTACACGCGTGCCTTCCCCCACAAGGGCACGTGGCCCAGACCCAGTCGTCCCCACGTCGGGATCCAGCTCAGGACACCCTCCTCCCTGACGGCCAGGGCCCGCCGCGGGGTCCTGCCCCCCCTCTGTGCCCTCATTGTGCGCTGTGACTGTGCGCGTGTCCGCCCTCCTTAAGCCCTCGGGGCTGCGGGGCGGCCCCCGTTGGTTCCTGTGGCTCCAGCACCAGCGCGGAGCAGGCGCGCAGGGGGCGGGGGCTGAATTATTCTGACCCATCCGGACTTGGAGTCCCGCAGGCCCGAGGAGACATCTTTCCTCCAGGGCTTGTCAGCTCTGCGACCTTGGAGAGTCACCTGCAAAGCCCCCGGGCAGCTTCCTCAGCCCCGATCCTGCCCTGGTGAAGGTCCAGGAGATGGCGCGAAAACACCCCCCAGGCAACACTCACCCAGCCGCCTGTGGGCTCCAGGCACTTTACATACACCGACCTTTTAAATTCTCCTTGTCCTCCCCATCACTCAGACGAGGAAACTGAGGCTCAGACATTAAGCCCTTTCCCCGAGATCCCACGGCTGGAAAATGGCACACATAGGATCTGAACCCAGAAAGCGCGGCTCCAGCGTCCGTGCGCGAAACCATAATAAGGCCTCGGTATTTACTGCCAAACACCTTATTTCAGTCAATCCCAGCAGAAATCCAGCCCGGGCGTGTTTCTCTTCCACGAGAGGTGAGGAAATCCAGACTCAGAGAGGGCATGTCATTTGTTTAAGGTCACACAGCTAGTTAAGCGGCCGAGCCGGGAGTCCAGGGGTTTTCCTACTGCTCTGCGCTCCTCCGCTCCTGGAATTTTATGGCAGGACACGAGAGGCCCGGAGAACGGAACGTCGTCCTGAAGCCACGGGGCAGGTTAGCGGCGGGGCCCCCAGCTTCGGTTACCGATGGCTCAGCGACAACCACCCTGCCACGCCTTAGCGACAGGACTACCGTGACTTTGTCCCTCAGGACCCGCCGGGTTGGCCTGCAGACCCCCTGCTGCTTTGCTGGGGCGGGGCTCACGCAGGGGGCGGGGCTCACACACGGGGCGGGGCTTGTATAGGGGGCGGGGCTCACGCAGGGGGCTCATGCGCAGGGTGAGGATCACTCAGGAGGCTCACTCACACATGGGGCTGGGCCCACGCACGGGGCGGGACTCACGCAGGGGGCGGGACCTACACATGGGAGGGGCCCACGAATGGGGCGGGGCTCACGCCCAAGGCACACGCACGGGGCGGAGCCCACGCACGGGGCGGAGCCCACGCACGGGGCGGAGCCCACGCACGGGGCGGAGCCCACGCACGGGGCGGAGCCCACGCACGGGGCGGGGCCCACGCACGGGGCGGGGCCCACGCACGGGGCGGGGCCCACGCACGGGGCGGGGCTCACGCACGGGGCGGGGCTCACGCAGGGGCGGGGCTCATGCATGGGGAGGGGCTCACTAGAGAGGCTGGTGCCGGAGGGTCCTGGCTGCCTCGCCCCCAGGTCAGGCCCAGCTGTGGCTGTGGGCGGGGGCTCCCCGGTTCTTCTTGTTGCCTCGCTCTTCCTGTCGGCAGGATGGGCTCCGTGGCGGTCTCGGGGCAGAGAACGGGTGTGAGCAGACAAGCCGGCGTGGACATCTCTTGCACTGAATTCTATTGGTCAAAGGGCATCAAAGGCCCCTGGGGAGGGGGGTTCGAGGGTGGGGGGTGTGGACTCTACCTCCTGAAGGTGGCACCTTCAGAGTCACACACAGGGGAGAGGGGCCGCCCGTAAAACAACCCCGGGCGCCCTCGGACGCGAGCCGGCCACCTTCTCGGCGCACTGGGTTCCTCTTCAGCCGCCACTTGTGTCGGGCCCTTGTGCCAGATGACCCGGTTTAGCGTGGCAGAGATTTCTTCTCAACAAGTTCGCGAGGGCAGGACTCAGGGAACCTCCAGCCCCTTCCCTGCACCTGCCTCCCCCTTTCCAAGCTCTCAGACCACTGCCACGTTCGGCCCCGGCTGTCCCTGTGGATTTGGGCCACCCTCGGTCTCCGCTTTCTGCACAGCTGGCCTGGGAGGGCACTGCTGGGCCTCTGCCCCGTTTTCCGGTCCTCACAGCCCAGCCCTATGAGAAGGATGCTTTCTCCGCAAGCGAGGCTCCCTGGGAAACCGACTGGGGCCTGAGGGGACAGACTTTTGCCGGCCAAGTGGGAAAAACTGTACCCGAAAGTCCCGGAGATGGGCTTATTTAGAGTAATTAAGAAAAAGGTGCAAACCTTGGTTTCCTTTTATTGTTAAGGCTGCGAGGAGACCCCAGCCCAAGAGGATAACCCACAGACAGGTGCCAGGTGCACACCAAGTGAGAGAGGCTGTGCCTCACGACGGGTCTGCGCCACCAGTAGGGGGCTGGTTTGGGCGTGGAGGGCGAGCAGAGAAGGCGCGGAGCCCCTTAGCCGTGATGCATGACGAAGGGGGGGAGCAGCTCCACTGCCCGGCCCCCCAGCATTGAAGGCGGCGTCTCGGGGCGTATGTGCACACCCACGTTCATAACGGAATTAGTCACGAGCCTCAAGGTAGAAGCCACCGGAGGATGAGCGGACAAGAACAATGTGGCCCCTCCACGCGGTGGGGGGTCATTCGGCCTCATAAAGGGAGAACGTTCCGACACCTGCTGCGACAGCACGGGTGCCCCTGCGGGACGCGACGCGGAGTGAAGTGAGCCGCCACGGAGGACAAGTACTGCGTGATCCCGCTCAGAGGAGGGACGCGGCCCAGCCACAGTCGTAGAGGCACAGAAGGGACGCGGGGCGGGGGCCCGTGCTTCACGAGGACAGCGCTTCCGTTTGGGAAGGTGGAGAAGTCCCGGGGACGGACGGCCGTGGCGGTTTCGCTGGTGAATGAGCCCCATTCACCTAAAAGTGGTTCAGGTGGCACCTTTTACAGGATGTGTGTTTCCACCACAATTTATAAAAGTGACCCTCAGAAACCCGACACCAACAGCAAAGGTACTTGGGACTCAACAGGGGGCGCTGTGCTAATGGCCTCACCTGGCCCAGGCTGGCCCGCTCACCCTTGAAGCCACAGGGGGAGTAATCCTGGCCGAGGCCTCCGCCCCACAGCGCATGTCCCTCCTCTGGGCTGCCGGCCACGTGGCTGTGGCTTGTCACGTGACCTAGTCACGTGACCTTATGGTTCCGCGCGCGAGCTTGCTTGCTTGTCCGTGGCTCCTTCCAAGTCCGGCCTGGCTCTGGGTTCCCCGAATGCACAGCGGAGGCCCTGCAAACCCCGGCTGGAGACACGGAGACAGGAGGTGAGGAAAGGAAACGCCTCCAGGGGCCCCGCTCAGCTCGGGCTGGCGGGCGAGGCCGGCACGGCCCCGCTCCTGCGCGACGCCAGGCCGCTGGCCGTGCGGACACTGCGCTTCTCAGCCTGGGGCACCGCAGCCAAACTGCTCCTACTCCCTCGGGAAGCACCTTCCACGCCCGCCTGCCGTGCGCACCTGCCGAAGGGAGCGGAGTTCGGGTTCAGGGGCGGTGGGTGTGTGTGATCAGAGGAAGACACGAGGCTGGGACAGGTGCAGGGACTCCCCCGGGGCCACACAGTCGGGGCGCAGGCGGCTTTCAGCCCCGCCGGTGCTGCCTCCCCAGGCCCTACGCGGGCGCTGCGGCCGCGCGTCCTGTGTTCGGCTGTGCGCGGCACAACTTTGCCCGGGGGCTCCCCCGGGGGAGCAGACCGTGAGCGCTCACCCACCCTCGCCAGCCCCCAGCACACTGCCTGGCACAGACTCACTTCCCGATTGGATGCACGGGGCAGGGGGCAGGACAGTGACCGAACCAGTGAGCTGAGATCCCCCCCAGGAAAGCCGGTTAAGCATCAGGATCCAGCCCCCTCCCCGCAAGATTGTCACTCAGGAATCTGCCTTTTAAGCAAGTGCCCGGGGCCTTTCTGGTGCCCAGGACCCAGACCGCCCTCTGAGAGGCCCAGAGACCAGAAGAGGGTCATGGGGCAGGGCACTCGTCCCGCGCTCTGGGGGCAGCGGGGACCGCACTGAAGGTGTTGGAGCCTGGGCGGGAGCAGCCATCCAGAACGGCGCTTGGCGAAGATCGCTTCCTTGCCTCGTGATGTCTTCCTCCTCTCTCTTTTTATTTTTTTATTTTTTTGTCACCGACACTGATGAACAAGACAGATTCATGACAAACACCAGGCCGCAGCCTGGGGCTGCCGGTTCACTGCCCGGTGTTGCTGCCTCCCTGACAGCAGGCGGGCCGAAATGCCCTTCCCAAATGGCTTGTTAGCGCAGTTAGCCCTTTGTCCGGGGCTCTCCTCCGCCGTAATTGGGCCTTTACTCTGCTGCACTTCCTGGCCACGGAACTGTGAGCTGCCAGGCAAGGCTGTGAATCCGCAGAACGGACAGCGGGGCTCGTTCTTCCCAGGCATCCCCGCCCCGCGGGCACCCGCGGGACCCCAGAAAGCAGGCAAGCAGGAGGGGGCCGCCCACGAGACAAGACGGGGTCTCCCCCCACCCCGCCCCGCCCCCGGGGCTTGGGCAGAACGCTCTTCCTTCGCTGCGTGTTCCTGCTGTCGCGCCGGGCTCGCCACCAACCCTGTTACCTCAAGGGGACAACGACAGCGGCTTCTAGCCTCGTGCCTCATCGCCCTGCATGGATTTTAGAAGAAGCCTCGCCTGGAGGCACGTGGAGAATAGCCCGCCAGAGGGGGGTGAGTGGCTGCGCTGGGTTTAGAACCCGTAGAGAGAGGCCATGTTTCCACGCCCTGGCCCCGTGGCACAGGAGAGACTGTGAGGCCCTGGGCCCATGTGGGACCCCTGGATCCTGGATTTGACCCCTCAAATCCCCTGTGCTTTGCTGGCATTACCAATTGGCTCCCGGCTCCACAAAGTGGCCGGGACCAGGACTTAGGTGGGAGGTGCACTGGACGGGACGGGAGGGACCTGTCAGGAGACCGGAAGGGAGTTTGCAAGACAAGGGAAGGAGATTCTGCGCTCTCGGGCTCACCGATGGCCTTGCGGGCTTGAGCGACAATAGACTGAGCCTGTAGAAGCAGGACAGAGCACGGTGGCCGAGGGGGTGGAGGGATGCTTGTTACTTTCGCTCCCCTCCCTGCCGCTGCTGTGCCCGTGGGGGCTGACCCAGTTGGAGGACCCCAGCCGGGGCGGGGGGCGGGGGGCAGGGGGCAGGTCCTGGCTGACTAGTGAACTGTTGGATTTGGCCAGCAAGCACCAAGAGAGGATTGGGGGGCCTGGGGTGTGTCCCTGGAAGTTGCTGGATCCTTCCATGCCCTGCCTGATGGGCTCCTGTTACTGTTTCCTCCTTCTGCCCCTTTGAGCCCACGGGTGGTGATGGCTTCCACGGTTGCAAAGCTTTGGGTCCCCTCGTTCTGGCCCATGGTGCCGGGAGAGGCCCCTTCTGTTGGGCCCCGTCCTTCCCCTGACCTCAGGTGGGCTCTCGGACCAGCTGGGTCCCTGCTGGCACCAGGCTCCTGTTCCCGGGGCCTTGTCACCCTGGCTGCGGCTTTGTTCCCCAGAGCGTGAGCGGGGTGCGGCTTGCTCTGACCTTGGCGGGTGGGGGCTGTGTGGGGCCCCCGCTTTTTGGAAGGCCCGGTTGTCATAACTGAAGATCTCTCTCGATGAAGGAAGGCCCCGAGCAAAGCCACCTTACTGAAGAGACACAGTCGGTATTTACAATGTCAGAGTGACATCTCTGATAAGAAAATCAGAAACCCGTTGAGGAGTTTTGCTGTGGGAAACATTTCCCTCTAGGCCAGGAGCACAATGCAAGCAATTAAGGCGGAATCGGGGAGCTGGCAGGTCTGCGAGGCTATGGAGGGGGCGGCTGGGAAACGTCCGGGTGGGGAGGTCCCCGGGCCGCAAACCCTCCTGCACTGGACGCAAACTCTGGGAGACGCTCGTGAGGAGGCCGACGGGGTCTAAGGGCCAGAAAGTCTTGGACACCTGTGAGGTGTGATCGTGCCTGCTTGCTTGTGCTATCGAGTTAGCAAATACTTGCTTGTTAGTTGCCTGGCCTGCCCCCCCCCCCCCCCCCCCCCCCCCGCCGCCGCCCCGTTGGGATCGAGGACAGCAGGGTCAGACAGCTGTTGCTTCATCGAGTGAGTTCTACCGAAGCCAGGTTGGTGGCAAAGAGAATTTCTGCAAAGCAAACCCTAGCTCCCCGTTATCCTCTGTTACTCGGGCAGAGATATGTCACCATGACTTTTTTTTTTTTTTTTAAATGTTTTATTTGTTTTTGAGAGAGGGAGAGAGAGAATAAGTTGGGGACGGGCAGAGAGAGAGGGAGACAATCCAAAGCAGGCTCCGGGCTCCGAGCTGTCAGCACAGAGCCCAACACCGGGCTCGAACTCACGAACCGTGAGATCACCCCCACCGGGCCGAAGTCGGATGCTTAACCGACTGAGCCACCCAGGCGCCCCTAACCGTGACAGTTTAATGGCCGTTCTCTGTGTGGACACGAGGAGAGGGGAACATGCCATGTAGGGAACCGGCCTCTCTGCTTTTCTCTTACCCCCAACGGGAGCACAGGACATGCTCCCTCCGCTGCAGACGTGGGGTCCCCTCCGGGTTCTGGGGCGCGCTTCACCGATGGGAGACCAGGATGGACCATGGCGGGACCCGGCGGTTGCCCTGACGGACTCCCGATTTCGGGTGGTAGGCTCCTTTCCCACGGGACCCTTGCCAAGTCCCCCCCGAGAAATGTGTTCACAGCACAGTGCACACCAAATCTGTTAGGGGGTGTGGGGATGTCCTTCAGTGGACCACCACTAAGTCATGCCACGTTCTTTTCTCTCTAATAATTCAACACATGATGTTCGAGTGACTATCGTGTCGTGTCGTACTAGGTGCTGGGGACGTAGCAGAGAACAGTGAAGACAGCCCCCCCCCCCCAGGGGGATTCACATTCCCGAGACACGGAAGGAAAACATGAAGAGATATGCAGTATGATGGCAGGTAGTGTAGTGGGAAGAGTGAGCTATTAACGATGCAGTGGTCAGGGTGGTCTCCCCGGAGGAGGTGACACGTGAGCTGGGACCAAGAAGCAAGCAGGGGCAGCGGGCGGCAGGGATACGGGGGGTGGGGGGTCGGGGTGGGGAGCGTGTGCGGTGCGTCCCGATGCGCCGGAAGGCAGCAGGGCTGGGGTGGATGTGAGCGAGGCAGGAGCGGGAGGCAGTCCTGTGGCTGTTTCCTCCCCTTGGCGCTGGACGACTTGAATCCTGACCGTTGGCACGTCCCCTTCCGGGCGCCCCTCGATGCCCCGTTGGCAGGTGGCGGAAGCCCCCGCTTCCTCCGAGGGCTGGGGTGCAATACCGCCTCTCGCCAGCAGTGGCCACTAGCGCCCCCCACGCCCCCCGCGCCTCCCTGCACCTGAGCCACCTCACAGGTGTCCCTGGGAGCAGGCGAGCAGGTGAGAGGAGTCTGGGGGCGCTGAGACTCCAGACGGGGGTCCTTGCGGTGACCATGAGACAGAGCCGGCTGGTCTGCCGCTGGGGACAACGAGGCTGTGTCCCTCGTCTCCCTTCTCCTGCAGCCTGAGACTCAGACCGCCTCCCGCTCCAGGCAAGGCCGCTGTCTGTGTCCGAGGTCGGGGTGCATCACCCGCCTGCATCCAGGCAGGAAATCAGCGCCTCCTTGGGGTCACCGTCCAGGACAAAAGGGTCCACCCTCCTGGAGAAGCTCCCCTGTGGCTTTCCCGAGAGGCAGTGGAAAGGAACAACCCTTCCCATCTTTGCATGGGAGCCCCCCACCCCCCTCACGGTCCCGGTCCGGTGCGGCCCTGAGAATCGGGCCTCACTGTCCTCATTTTACAGCTAAGGGTCGGAGAGGCCAAGTGACGTTCCCACAAGTATCTTCTGATTTCTGAGCTCCCGCCTCTCACCTCCAGACCCGCCCCTTCTGACGCTCTGCTCCGCAAAGCCAGGCCGGGCTCCCCAAACCGCGTTCTCACCCGGCCAGTTGGTTGCCCCTCGGGTTTAGCCAGGAGGAGGCGCCAGAGGGAAACCAGAGGTGGGATTAGGGAGGAGAGACCCCCGCCTTCTGATTTTGCTTGACGCTCCTGTGTGTGGCCAGGCCTGAGACACACCCCCCCCCCCCCCGCCCCATCTCTTGGGTCCCCTTGCTGCTTTTGTGGTGTGGTCGCCTCTCGGGCCAGCTGTCACAGGTGCCAAATGTCCCCTAGGCTGGTCCTTCAGGCCCTGGGACCCTCTCCAGAGGGGGGTGGGTGGATGGGGGCTGCCTGGAAAGTGCTGTAGATTCCCTCGTTGTCTTTGTCTGTGAAGCCTCCTCCGCTTGTCTGCAAAGAGCTGCTCAGAAAACACCCTTCTCATTACGATGTTAAATTAAAATTTAGTAGACGAGGCGCAGAGCAGAATAAACTTTCAATTAAAATGTACACACTGCGGTGGAAAGAGACCGGAGAGAAGGCACAGGCATCTCTGCCCCGAATGTGCTCGGGATTTAATTTTACTATGACATCTCCTCGGAATTACCCCGCTAATTGATCACATTGTGTCTGTCTGTTATTTAAACTTTCAATAAAACGGAGACTTATGGGAGGTGCAATCCTCCCGGGCAGAACGAATATCCCCCTTGCTCCCGTCAGGTGCAGACGTGGAAGGGCTCGGCCAACAGCTTTTTGCATTCAGCCTGCGCCCAGGAGGTTGATCGTGACAAATGAAGTGATTCTTTAATTGCTCGAATGAAATTTTCTTTCCTGCCCTGCCCCATTTCTCACCCAAAGTAGCCGCCCTCGTCAGAGTCTGGAGTGACGCGGCAGAGAGGCGGGGCCGGGCCACAGGGGCCGGGGCTCTGGGAGCCGCCGGCCGGTGGGCCTGAGGAAGGACCGGACCCGGCGGCTGCGGGGGCCGAGGGAACGGCGAGAATGTGTGTGGGGAAAGGGCTTGCCTGCCCCTGAGACCCCCGGATGGGGAGGAGCGGATACTGCGGTCTGGGAGGCCACGTCGTCCTGGCTCAGGTGGGGGGCGGGGATCACGTGTGCTCCAGCTGTGCCACCGGTTCCTAACCAGGGACCTTGGACGAGTAACTCCAATTCTCTGTGCCTCAGTTTCCCCTCCCGTAGCCGGGCGCGGAGGCCGCAGTCTCCAAGAGCTGTGGCGGAACGCGCCGTGATGACGCAAAACCCCCAGAACTGCGCCCGGCCCCTCCGACGCGCCACGCAGACCTTGGCCGCTGTCGTCCGTGGGCTCTCAGCTGGCGCTTCTGTCTTTCCACTTCGGTCACGTCTAGGCACATACCTTGGGGTCAGAGGGCGGGGTCTCTATTCCCGGATCTCCCACCCGCCCCAGCCTCGGTCTCCTTCCCTGGGAGCGGGGCCCGTCGTGCCTGCCTCCCAGGGAACACGTGGGGCACCAACTTCAGTCCTCGGCCCGCAGACAGCACCCACCAGTGGTCCTTCTGTCCGGGCCCTGCAGGGTCCATCCAGCCCCCGTCCCGCTGAGGCAGCGGCACACTCAGACGGGCCGTGGCCCGTCTCTCAGTGTTTCCCACCCACTGGGGTTCTTTGGACTGGGTCTGGAGCACGGAGCCACACAGCTGAAGCCCGTTGCGCTGACCCGTGACAGCCCTTCAGGCTGTCCTATTCCCCTCTGTCTTCCCTCCTCCAGGAGGAGCACTCCTACCCCCTCCCGATGTTTTCCAACGCGGTGGATTCTGGTCCTTCGTGTAGCCGAAGCCACGCTCACTTGGTCAAGTCCAGTTCGCTCATGGACCTTGGAGAGTGTGGGAGCCTCGGTACCCCAGGTGAGTGTGGTGTCGCATACGGCCACCTCCCACATTCTGGACACTATGCTTCTATTGATGTGGCCCAGAAGGCATTCATTTCTTGCTAGCCACATCACGCTGCTATTTCAGTGAAGTTGGTTAACTAATTTTTTTTCCGAGTTTATTTTTCCCCCTATGTCTGTGGATGCAGAATTGGACTCTTTGCCTCCTGTGCTGACACAGCCAAATATCTGGGCCCACATGGAGGGCTTTACTTTGCTCTTCGTAGATCTTTCTTTCTTCTTTCTTTCTCTCGAGGGACAGAGAGCACGAGAGAGTGGAGGAGGGGCAGAGGAAGAAGGAGAGAGAGAATCCCCAGCAGGCCCCGTGCTGTCGGTGCAGAGCCCCATGTGGGGCTCAAACTCAGGAACCGCGACATCGTGACTTGAGCCGAGATCGCCCCGCTGACCGGGCCCCCGGGTGCCCCCCATCTGCCGTATTTCCCGTGCAAGGCTGGCCGCCCACCCCCTCTGGAACGAGCCCAATGGGAGAGCGACTCTCACTGTCAAAATGTTCCTTCTTGAGCTGAGCCTTGCGTGAGATGTGGGGGGAACCAGGGTCTTTCCAAATGTTTCCGTCGGGGCTTTTTGCTTGTGAGACACAGAGATCGACACGGGTGAACCCCCGGAGAGGCGTTTCGGGGGAGGCTGTGGTCGGGCCCCGTTAGCATCTGGGACCCCTTTGTGGAAGCAGGTGTGTGCCACCGAGGCGACGTCACCTTATTAAAGGATGAATAACCGGCCTGTGAACTTCCCAGACCTTCCGGACCTTTCTTTTCCTCCTTTAGCACAGCCCTCCCGCTGGTTCTCAGCAGCCCCATCATTCTGTGGGCGTCTCCCCGGAGGAGAGATGTGTGTGTGTGTGTGTGTGTGTGTGTGTGTGGTGGGAAAGACAGTTGTGCGTCCTCTGCTTGGATTTTTTGGTCCAGAAACAACACTATTAGGACAGAAAGCTCTTTTGGACATTTAGACAGAAATGTTTAAGTCTGGAAGAGATTCTGCCATCTGGTCTGTGGCACAGGAAAAAGCCCAGATGCTGGGGAAGGAAATCAGAAATCCCCAAACGGTGGGGAAAAGGCTGAGTGTGGTTGCAGTGTGACCCAGGTCGTGAGCCCCCCGCCCCCGCCTGCCGGAAGAGCTCTGGGAGGCCCGTGGGGTCTGGAGCGGGGAGGACCCTGAGCCCCATCCCCTGGTGGCCCCAGGGAAGCATGGAGAAAGAAGGTTCCACGTGGGGAGGTCCCTGGTCCTGCCTTGCTCATGGCCGGGTGGCCAGAGGGAGCGCCAGACCGGGGCCGTCCGTGGGGGCTGCGGGGGGGTCTCTGAGCTGACCCTGGTGGTGAATAAGCACACGTGGGGGCAGCGAGCCCTGTTTGTCCACTCGTCTGTGGGCGCCGGGCTCGGGGAGCCCTGGGGACGCGTGTCCGAAGCGGCTTGTCCTTGCCAGGCCCTGGTGACCCACCTTCTAGCCCCTCCTCCGGGAGCCGGCTTCCTGGGTCTACACTCCATCTGGCTTACTCGTCTGTTGCGAACTCCGCGGCCCCAGACCCCTGTGCTGACGGCACTCTGCCCCCGAGGGGTTTTTCCAAAACAGCTTTGAGCAGGGCAGTGTCCCACGTAGAAGGCAGTGAATCGCTGGGTTCAGACAGAGACCCGTTGTCCCCGCCAACCCGCCCGCCACCCTAGCCGCCTTGAGATCCGCCCTGGTAATCGGCGATGCCCCCATTTGTCAGTGTTCCTCGAGGTGTGTCGACGTCATTGAGTTCTTCGGAGAACCGGCTCTTCGTTCCACTGGTTTTCTCAGCCGAGTTTCTGTTTTCAGTTCATCGATTTCTGCTCTTCTGTTTGCTGTTTCTCTCCTCCCACCGGATCTGGCTTTGTTCTGCGATTCTTCTTCTGGGCGGAGGGCGGAGGCTTTTAGGTGGTACTGGAGACCTTCCCTCTCGCCTCTGGCCTCCGATTCCCGATGAGATACCCGGTTTCTCCCCGATAGGTGAGGTGCTGTGCCTCCCCGGAGACCTTGTTTTCAGTTCCTGTTTCAATTCCAGTGTAGTCGACATAGAGCGTAGGACTCGTTTCAGCCGTACAATGTCGTGGCTCAACGATTCTCTGCGTCACCCGGTCTCTAGCTTGCTTTCCAGAGTTTTTTACTTATTTATTTTGAAAAATGTTTTAATGTTTATTTACTTTTGAGAGAGACAGAGAGACAGAAAGAGAGAGAGAGAGAGAGCATGAGCAGGGGAGGGACAGAGAGAGGGAGACACAGAATCTGAAACAGGCTCCAGGCTCTGAGCTGTCAGCACAGAGCCCGATGTGGGGCTCGAACCCATGAACCGCGAGATAATGACCTGAGCCGAAGTCGGACGACGCTTAACCGACTGAGCCATCCAGGCGCCCCTGCCCCTCAAGATTTTTTATTGGGGCACCTGGGCGGCTGAGTCAGTTAAGCATCTGGCTTGTGATGTCAGCTCAGGTCATGATCTCACAGTTTGTGAGTTCGAGCCCCATGTCAGGCTCTGTACTGACAGCACAGAACCTGCTTGGGATTCTCTCTCTCTCTCTCTCTCTCTCTCTCTCTCTCTCTCTCCCTCTCTCTCTCCCTCTCCCTCCCTCCCTCCCTCCCTCTCTCTGCCCCTCCCCTGCTCATGCTGCCCCTGTCTCTCTCAAAATAAATAAGTTTTTTCAAAAAAGATTTTTTTTGTATTTAATTTTTAGAAGTTGGACTACGGTGTGTCTTTAGGTTTTATCCTATTTGGAATGTACTCAGCTTCTTGAATCTGTAGGTGTATGTCTTTCACCACATTTGGAACGTTTTCAGCCATTTTGGGAGGAATTTTTCAGCCCCACCCTCTTTCTCCTGTTTTTTTTTTTTTTCCCTGGAACTCTGTTGACACAAGTGTCTGTTTCTTGGTTGTAGTTTCACAAGTCCCTGGGTTTCTGTTAAATGTTCCTCCACTTTCTGTCGTCTGTATTCAAGCCCACTGGCTCTCACCTCTGTCCCCTCCTCTCCTTCCACGTCCATCATCCGAGTCTCTATTTTGGTCTCTCTATTTATAGCTTCTATTTCTTTGCTGGGTTTTTTTTTTCTAGCTTTTTGTTGGTCTCTACTGAGCTTGGCAGTTGTTCACTGAATTATTTTGATGACGACGGGTATAAAATCCTTATCAGATTATTCTAGCCTCTCTGTCGTATTGGTGTTAAAATCTGTATTCATTTCCCGGAGCTTCTCTGACAAAACACCACAGACAGGCAAGCTAAAAACAACAGAAATTTATTCTATTTATTCTCCCACGGTTCTGGAGGATGGAAGTCCAATAGAAGGCCGGGGGAAGAATCTGTCCCACATCTTTCTCCTAACTGCTGGTGACATCTTTGGCTGGCATTGTCTGTCTGTCTTTGTATCTCTTCTCCTCTTTTTTTTTTTAAATTTTTTAAACGTCTATTTATTTATTTTTTTAATTTAAAAAATATTTTTTTTTAACGTTTATTTATTTTTGAGACAGAGAGAGACAGAGCATGAACGGGGGAGGGGCAGAGAGAGAGGGAGACACAGAATCGGAAGCAGGCTCCAGGCTCCGAGCCATCAGCCCAGAGCCCGACGCGGGGCTCGAACTCACGGACCGCGAGATCGTGACCTGAGCTGAAGTTGGACGCTCAACCGACTGAGCCACCCAGGCGCCCCAAAACGTTTATTTATTTTTGAGAGAGAGAGAGAGAGACAGCGCTTGAACAGGGGAGGGGCAGAGAGAGAGGGAGATGCAGAATCGGAAGCAGGCTCCAGGCTCCGAGCTGTCCGCACAGAGCCCGACGTGGGGCTCGAACCCACGAACTGTGAGATCATGACCTGAGCAGAAGTCAGGTGCCCCTCTTCTCCTCTTGTTTTAAGGACAACAGTCACATTGGATCAGGGCCCCTTTCTGCTCCCGTGTGACCTTCCCGGAGCTAATTACATGTGTACCAATCCTGTGTCCAAAGAAGGTCCACCATTCGGTGGTCCTGGGTTTGGATTTCAACACTGTTTTGGGGGACACGATTCAACCCATCGTGCCACCGACTGGTCATATTTTACCATTCGGTTTGCGATTGTCCTGCTTAGTGTGACGAACAACATTGGGTATTTGGGGACTGTTTGGGTATTAGGTAACGAGACCCTGGGTCTTACTTAAACCTTCTGTTTTATTTGGATTCCTGTGACCCCCACGCCAGCAGGGGAAGGGGGTCCTGCCTCGTTGCTGCCAGGTGGGGGCAGATGTCCTGGTCCCAGTGACACTGGTTGGTGGCCTCTTCAGCACCGGGGGTGGGGTGGGCTCCCTGGTTCCCCGTGAGGCCGCCACTGATGCGCCCTGGCTGGAGGGGAGTGGGAGTCTCATCACGGTTCCGCAGGTGGTTTCCAGGGGCACCTCCCGGGCGCATCTGGGTGGGGATGAACGTCCCGCCTCTCCGCTCGGCCTCCTTGGGCCCTTGGCTTGAGAGAGCAAGCTTCCCTTGGGGTTTTCCCGTCGGCCCTGTCGGTGTGCGGGTGGCTGGCTTCTGCAGCTCTGTGTCTGGTACAGGAGGCCCAGAGAAAACACGCCGATCTCACCGGCATACCGTTCCCCGGGTCTAGGTGTTCCCAGCCTGTCTTTTGTCCGCCTCCCTGAGTCTGCACGTGCTCCCCTCACACACCGCGTCCTCCCGTAAAACCACACCTACTCCATCTTTCTGGAAGCCGACAATCCCCCGGTGGGTTCTTTATGACTTCTTATTATAGCAAGACGACGTTAATATTTGTGCTGGTGTTGAACAATTTTGGAACTGGTCGCGTAAATCCTGCTTGTGCATGCAAAGAGAGTCTTCGTTTAACGCACTACTGAATTTCATTTGCTGATATTTTCTCCAGAATTGTCTGGGGGTGCCTGGGGGGCTCAGTCGGTTGAGCCTCCGACTTCGGCTCAGGTCACGATCTCACGGTTTGTGGGCTCGAGCCCCGCGTCGGGCTCTGTGCTGACGGCTCGGAGCCTGGAGCCTGCTTCGGATTCTGGGTCTCCCTCTCTCTCTGCCCCTCCCCCGCTCGTACTCTTTCTCTCTCTCTCTCTCGAAAATGAGCAAACGTTAAACAAAAGAGGCTTTTTGTGAAACAAGCACAAATAAGGCAGGAAGCGCACTGAGCACAGTGCTTGAGTCACAGTCAGTGGTCAGGGGACACTGGCTGTCTCCTCTCTCCTGCTCCGGGTGAGCAGCTTGGTCCTGTGTGGCCACCGAGGGCCAGGTCCAGGGCGGAAAGTGGTTCCTTGGATCCCTTCAGAGGCCCTGTTTGTTGAACAGAGTAAAATGAAGGTCCATTAATTCGTCGTGAAAACTCATCTTCCAAAAGGGCCTAAGATTTGCAGCTTCTTTTCCTGAGTTAATGCCACGTGGCACCACTTTATTGTAAGCGAAACGGATGCTAAGTCAACGAGTGGTAAAGCCCGTGTGCCGTGCTCCCCGGTGGCCAAGCTGGTGGCCGCTGGTGTCCCCCGCTCTCTGTCTGGAAGCTGCCGCGGCCCCAGGAGACGCCGAGGCACCAACGTGTGAGCAGGTGGTGGAGACAAGGCTGGCGCCTGACCGAGTTGGTTCTGTGTCAGCTCAGGGAACACGCATCCCAGCTCTGGGGACGCAGAGGGGGTGCCGTGAGGGGACGGCGCTGGGGTGTCTCCGGCAGGGTCAGGAGCTGCCCCGAGGGGCCCAGGCTCAGGGGTCCGGCCAGGGTGGGAGCAGGGGTGA
Source organism: Panthera leo (assembly GCF_018350215.1). Classification (NCBI taxonomy): domain Eukaryota; kingdom Metazoa; phylum Chordata; class Mammalia; order Carnivora; family Felidae; genus Panthera; species Panthera leo. The sequence continues at coordinate 1,137,923 of NC_056692.1, read as the reverse complement.
GTCTGCACTTACACTGATTCCCGCGGCCACAGGCAGTGACGTGCCCAAAGGAGCCCCAAGGAGGGGCACGGAGGGAGGAGAACCTGATCTATTCGCTGACATCGGGGAGTCATTTCACAATTCCCAAGCGATGCCCAAGGACCCCAGAGCTCAGGGAGCTGCCTCCCGTGAATCCCGGGGAAACAACAGAGTCACAGGCTGTTAGACCTCCAGGTGTCTCCAGAATCCTTTAGTGGGATTGCCGAGGTCAGCACATCGAGAGTTTCTTCCTGCTTGTTTTTGTTTTTTTAATCAGAATTATACATAATATAAAGGGCCCAATGGGCCGGTGAAACTTGTTTCTAGAAACAGTCCTCCCCTTTCTGCAGCTTATTTATTTTGAGACACAGAGCTCGAGCAGGGGAGGGGCAGAGAGAGGGAGACACAGAATCCGAAACAGGCCCCAGACTCTGAGCTGTCGGCACAGAGCCCGACGCGGGGCTCGAACCCACGAACCGTGAGATCGTGACCTGAGCTGAGATCGGGAGTCAGATGCTTAGCCAACTGAGCCACCAGGGGCCCCGGGAATAGTCCCTCCCTGTGTCCGTCCCCAGAGGCAGCAATTTTCACCCACAGCCCGTCCCTTCGTCCGAGATTCCCGCTGCCTCTGCCCCGTGGGGTCTGCTGTGTCCTCTCTACCCCCGTCAGTGTTCCTCTCCCTCTCCCTGTTTGCCCGGCCACGTCTGCAGGGCCCCCCGAGAAACTGCCTGCAGGTAGATGGTCTGATATCTCTCGTGTCTGAAAACATCTTTATTTTGACCTTGCCTGGTGACGTGGGGGGGTACGGACTCCGGGCTGGAAATCGCTGTCCCTCGGACACTCGGGGCGTCGCTGAGTGTTTTGAGTTCCAGGGTTGCTGTTAAGTTTAAGCCGTTCTGCTTCTCCATCCTCTTGTGAGGTCCAGAAGCTTCTGGAAACCCTTTGTCCCCGGCGTTCCGGTGCCGTGGGGGCACGTGCCGCTGTGCAAGTTACTGGACCTCCGTGCGGGACGCCTGGCGGCCCCTTTCAACCCGAGGCCTGTTCGAGTTTTCTCTCCTTTTTTTTTTTTCTTTCTCAATTGTCTGTCCAGTTGTTTGCACGTTGGATCTTCTGGAACAATCCGCCGACCCCTTGCATTTTTCTCCCCATCTCTTAGTCTTTGGTTCTGCTTTCCGGACCTTTCTCTCACCTTTGTCTTCTTCCTTTCTCTTGAGTTTTTCATTCCTGCCTAATTTCCGTTTCCGAGAGCTCTTTGTGAGTTTCCTCGCTCTGGACCGAAAGCTATGTTTTCCTTCTTTAAAAGGTTTTCTTACCCGCCCCACCCACGTTGGTGTCTGTAGAATTTTCCTTTGGGAACGAGGGGTGACCAGGGAAGGGCTCTCCGCATCCTGCTTGGCGCTCTGGGAGCCGAGGGACGGAGCCGGCCGGCACTGTTCTTGGCGTTCGAGGCCCCCGTGTCCGGAGGACACGGCGTCCAGAGGCTAAGCCTTCAGTCCTCTGTGAGCATAAGGAGAGCGTCCTGGAGTCTGGTTACTTCTTACGTAGACTTTCAACCAACAGCCTTGCTTCCCCCTGAGGTGGCAGGTGGGGGGAGGGGGTCTGGGCCTCCCTTACTCTCCCCGGAGCGCACAACCTCCCACCGCCCCCCACTGCTTCTCCAGCACTTGCCGGCTTCCAAAATTTCGGGTCACTTTCTCTCAAACAGTCTTATGGGTGCGTCCTTATCCTTTCAAAGAAAATGTTTAATTGTCGTTTTAGCGGAATTGGGGATAGAGCAGAAACTAAATGTACGTTCTGACCCACTGTCTCTAACGGAGGTCTTTTCAGAAAGTCACAAGTGATACAGATTTACTGTGGAAAAACCCAAAAAAATAGTTAAGAAAAAAATCATCAGAGTACTAATGCCCTTACCCCACCCCCAAAAAAACACTGTTAATATTGCAGAGGTAATTTCTTCTATTATTTCGCGTATGTGAATCATACATAAATGTTATATATGTTTCCAATGATTGGGAATCAGTAAACATGTTATTTTTAACCTGTTTTCTCTATAATGTATTCTGAATACCTTTCCAAGTTACTAAAAATATTTCTAAAATTGTTTTAATGGTTCATATCATTTCATGAAATAATTCTTTTTTTAATTTTTTAATGTTTTTATTTTATTTTTGAGAGAGAGAGAAAGAGAGAGACAGAGCATGAGCAGGGAAGGGGCAGAGAGAGAGGGAGACACAGAATCCGAAGCAGGCTCCAGGCTCCGAGCTGTCGGCACAGAGCCCGACGCGGGGCTCGAACCCACGAACCGCGAGATCATGACCTGAGCCGAAGTCGGACGCTTAACCCACTGAGCCACCCAGGCTCCCCTCATGAAATATTTCTAATATAACACCTTTTGTCCAGTTCTACATTACTGGATATTTATACCAATTTTTCAGGATCGTAATAAAAATTCTGATGAACAGTCCTATTTGTGGACCTTCCTATAAGCCCCGATTATTTCCAAAGGACACATTCCCAGAATTACTGCACCAAAGTGTGCTTATGACAATTCTTTTGGTTCTCCCCAGGCAGGCGTCCCCCCCCCCACGGGGGACGGCCGGCATCCATCACTCACCCGGCAGACGCTGGCCTCCGTGCCTTTGCCGACGTGGCTGTTAGATTTTCAAAGCGCTCCCATCCCGGGGACCCCATGTGTGTCACTGGTGTTTTGAGTTGTGTTTCTCGGATGGGTGCTGAGGCCGGCGGTCTCTTCCCATTCATTGGCGGTGTGTTTTTCTGCTTCCCGAACAGACCTCACAGCGGGTTGAAGATTTACAGCCACGCTCAGAAGTGCGGAAACGGAACGTCCCTCAGTTTTTGTAACCAAGCTTTGCGGGGTCCCGGGCGGAGACAAACCCGCTTTGGATTCAGAGTAACTTATCGCTCTGTCACCTGTGGGTGAACCGTCTCTCCTCTCCCCTCCCGTCCTGTCCCTTTGTGGGAAGGGTGACGGGCCTCACAGCCACTGGCAGGTGCCCTGGTCTGGGGGTCCGCCGTCGCACCTGCCACCCGCCCCTCCGTGTCCTGGCCCCAGCCTGCTGGATCAGGCCTGCTGAAGCCACCGGTGGGGTCCGCGTGCAAGGACAGTCCCCGAGCCACACAGAGGTGAGGGGAGAGGAGGCTCTCGCTGTCGCCATTCTGTCCCCCGTCCTCCGGCTTTGTGATGCTGGTCCTCCAGGGTCTGATCCTTCTTGGTGGCGTTGAAAGAGAAAAATCTGTTGCAAATCCACATGCTCTGACGACGGCCCCATGGGATCTTTAAGAGCTCCGTTTTGAAAATTAAATCTGAACGACACAATTTTTTTTTCTCAGCCCTCGGCCCTCGGATGCGGGATGACCCAGGGGCTTTGCAGAACCCTGAGGCTCGGGCAGTGCCCGGAATTCAGAACCCCTGAGGGCGCATCCCAGCATCTGCCAAGTGATTGCGATGTGTAACCAGAACGGGTCACCCCGGGACGGTGGCCTGGCCTCCCTGTCCGTGGTGGTGGGAGAGCTGCATGACCTGGGGACCCACGCCTGCATCTGGGGGTCCTAGAGACAGCGGCATGCCGGGCCGGGCCTGAGGAGCTCTCCAGAGAAGGCTGCCCCACCGGCGCCCGGGGAGGGAGGCAAAGCAGAGAGCCTCGTTAACTTGGCTGAGTCAGCACGGAGGAAGAGGCTGTTCCCCGGTTGCCACAACCTGTCAAGGACCGAAATGTCACAGCATATGTTTTACAGCTTCCCGGGGTCCCTGATAAACCTCTCGAGGCTCCTCTGTTTGTCTTTTTTTCCCCCAAGGTTACAAAGCCAACTGTTCCCCTCAGCTTACAGCTGCGCTCAGGCAGGGAACTCATTTCCATCAGAAATTGGCCTCCGAGGAGGGAAGCTTTCGGGGGAGGACTGGCGGGTGTCCTGTGGGACGGGGTTGTGGGCCTGGGGCGGGCAGCGGCCGGCCGGGATTTTCTGGGATTTTCCGCATTTGTGCTCAGAACCCTGGACGGCCTGGTCTCCCCAGAACAGAGCCCCTCCCCCCAAGTCTTGATAGAAACGACTTTGTTCTTTCCTTCCTTGAGGGAAGGCATTTCAAAGGAGGGATTGGCTGCCCTCGGGGTCCTGCCGGGAGCGGGGGAGGTGACTGGTGGTGGAAGCAGCCGCTGGACCTACTGTGTGTCAGGCTCTGGTGTCTGATAATTACAGTATCGGTAGGGCCCCCAGCTTACTGAGCTCCGGATACGGGCCTGGCCCTTTAGAACACTCCAGGTTGTCCTACCGAAGTGTGGTCGTGGGCCCACAGCAACGGCGTCTCCTGAGACCTTGTTAGGAACCCCGGGGTGCTGGCCAGATTCTTATCCCCATTTTGCAGATAAAGAAACAGAGGCCCAGTGGGAACCGCGCGGCTGGTGGAGGCCGCAGGCAACAGAAGTCGACGGGGACATGAGCCGGTCTGTTTCCCACTCTGTGCTGCAGCGTCGGGGCTCAGATCGTGTCGGGGAAGCCTGGGCTGCGGCACAGCCGGGGAGCTGAGCACTGGAGAAGGAGCCCTCCCTGCATTTCTGGAGGGAGGACCAGCCCGGAGGGCTTCCTGGAAGAGGGGGCCTTTGAATCATCCCCAGGACGGCAGGGAAGGGACAAGCCTATCTATCTAAGGTGGAGGAAACAGGACGGGCGCAGACAGGAGGTGGACGAGTGTCATTCACCAGAACTTTCCCTTGGCGGCTGCCGTTAAGTTGATTGAACCCGTTAGACCCACGTGGTTCTAACGGCTCGGCCGCGTGTGGCAGCAAACCAGAACCTAAGCCTGCCGACGCCTCCGGGTTAGGAAGTCGAGACGGAAGGACAGCCCATCACGAGAGCCCCTCTTCTGGGCAATGACCCGTTTTCCAACCGGAAGCCACGTTCTAACCTTGTCCCCAGACCCCAGATCACAGATGCTCACAGCGCTGACGCCCGTCAGAGACAAAACTGCTTTCATTTATGCAGTCGGGAGAGCTTCCTGGATGCCCATCCGTGTCTCCTCAGGGAGGTCTGGCCTCAGACTCCTGTGGGGGAGGATTAGCCAAGGTATAGGTCGGGGAGGTTACAGCCGGGGCTGATGGGGTCCGGGGGCGGAGCGGGGAGTCCGGGCCGGTCAGAAGCGTTGATCTCTGTCTACACAGTCTCAGGAGGACAAGCATTTCAGCCAATCGTTTAGGAGACAAAACAAGGGAATCGAGAGGGTCTGTGTCCGACCCCGTGGCAGCTAAACGAGGGGGACATCTGCCCGTCCGAGCTGGGGCACGTGGGGAAGGGGCGGGCCTGCCGACTGCCATGTGTGTCCCCGCCACAGAAGGGGCGGCGGGGCGCGGGGCCCTGGACCGCCGCCGTTCTCCCCGGGCGCGGGGCTCACACTCGATTCGCCACAGCCACGCCCGGATTTCTGGGCACAGGAGGTTGAACGGGAACAGCTCTGCTGAAAGGGGTGAACCCCAGACGCTGTAACTGTTTAGAAAGTACGTTGTTATCCCTTGGATTCTATGTTGATAAAGATCAATACAAATAGATTACAGAAACACGGGGCGCCTGGGTGGCTCAGTGGGTCGAGCGTCCCACTTCGGCTCAGGTCCTGATCTCGCGGTCTGTGAGTTTGAGCCCCGCGTCAGGCTCTGTGCTGACGGCTCGGAGCCTGGAGCCTGCTTCGGATTCTGCGTCCCTCTCTCTCTGTCCCTCCCCTGTTCGCGCTCTGTGTCTCCCTCTCTTTCAAAAATAAATCAACATTAAAAAAAACTTTAAGATTATGGAAACATGAATTTTCCTTTTCCAAAATTATTGTAACCAGCATGGGGGTGGGGTGGGGGTGACGCGCTAGCTGGTGGGTGTGGCGTGCAAGGCTTCTCATATCCTGCCTGGGGACCGCTGGGCATGCTTGCTGGAAATGCAGATTCCTGGGTCCTGAAAATGAGCCGCTGTGTCAGAGTCTGGACGTGGGGAGAGGCCGGTCCAAAGTCTCTTTAGTCCTTGCTGAGGGGTGTCGGGGGGGTGGGCTCCTCTGGGACAGACACCGGGAATGAATGACAGAGGGGCGGAGGGAGGAGCATTCTGGACGTCAGGGAGCAGGGGCCCCAGGTGGGACAGGGCCTGGGGCTCATGTGGACTGGACAGGCGTTCCGGTGGCCGGAAGGCGGCCTGCAGGAGGCGAGTGGACAGGCCGGGGCTCTCGGGGGAGAGCCCGAGCTGGGTGCATCCTGACATGCATGGAGAGCCACTGAGGGTTTAGCTGCGGGCCGCGACTAGGTCCCTGGCCCGTCATACTCAGAGCGTCCAAATGGACCCCATGATCTCCCCAGGCCTCAGCCTGCTCTCCCTCCCACGTTCACCTTCAGTGAGTGTCCCTGTCACCTGCCCGGACACCCAGTCAGCCTGGCCACCCCTGCACACTTCTGTCTCCTCCCAGCATCCCTCATATCCAACTGTTTCCCTCCCCTGCCGTCGCCTGAGGTGGGACGGCAACTTCTCTCACTTGAACAGTCAGCAACCTGAACTTCCTGCCTCCTGACTCACCCCCTGCAGCTCATTCCTCCTCCGCGTAGCTAGACTTCCCCCCAGGACGACGGCCCACGGCCCTCAGCAGCTGTCCTTGGGGTCGGGCCCCTGTTCAGCCCTCTGGTCTCATCTGGCACCAGTGCCCTGGGCCCTACATACAGCCCAGGCTTCAGACCCCGCCCGCCCTCCCCTCCAGGCCTCTCCGCTTGCCTTCTGCGGTGTCTGACACAACCTCCCGGTCTGGGCTCACGGCCACCATCTTGAGAAGCGTTCGTGGTGGTCTCCCCAGGCTCGCACGACAAGTATCCGCTCCCGGGTCCCCGCGAGAGCCTGGCGCCTCCTCAGGGGCACGTGTGGGTCTTTCCTCCGGAGCCCCAGCCTCTCGCGGGGTGCACGGGGGGTGCTGGTGCGTCACCGCCTCCCTGGCACGCCGCGTGGAGAGCTGATGGGGGCCACCGCTTCCCCGCCGGGCCCCTCACCTCCCAGCCTCTTTAACACCCCCACCCCCCCCAGCCCCGCCTTTGGCTTTGGTGCTTGTGAGACCGTCCAGGATAATTAAGAGCGAGAAGTTTTATGCTGTGTATGGGGCTTTGATCAAAGATTTTAATTAACCTACCTTGCTGTAAGCCGTTCAAAGTTCATTCCCCAGGGCTGACCAGTTGATAATGGAATTAATGCCTCCAGACAGCCCAGAAGGTGGGGGCTCGGTGCGGGGGGGGGGGGGGGGGGGCTGGTGACTGTCTCATTAACCCTTCCAGGGAAGGATGGGTTTCGGCTCATCCTGAAGGATCTCGGCCCCAGGTACCCCTGTCGCTGGAGGCGTTTGCAAAGTGTCAGACCAGCTCCCGGAGGAGCGTCGGAGTCAGGCCTCCCGTCGCCGATCACGCTAGGGCGCACGGCGGCGGGACTGGCCTGCCCTGGGGTCCTTGAGCTCCCTCTCCGCACCGCTGCCCCACGGTGGCCGGGCACGCGGGGCGGGGGGGCGGGTGGCTCTATGATCAGCTGGGACGCGCTGAGCTTACTGTTTTCCAGGCTGCTTTACGTCCTGCGGTTCTGGCCTCCTGCAGACGAGCGAGACCGAGGCCTGGCGGCCGGGGCTGCCCAGCGCAGCGCCCGCGGGGCGAGGGCCACGAGCTTCTGGCTCCCCGCGCCCGGCTCCAGCGTTCTCTGCCTCAGCCCCCAGCGGCTCCCCACCCGCAAGACCTCGCCCGTTTCTTCCTCTGTTGTCCTTTCTGATCTGGGGGACGCGTGGGTGCCCAGCGGCCCGTACCACCCCCCCTCCCCCCCGGCTCCCACCTGGGCCCCTGGCTGGGCTCCCCCTGGATTTCTGAAACGCCCACTGGTATTTTCGTTTTACCAGTGATTTCCTTCCTTCTGGCATTTTAGATGCCTGGCGTAATGTCCAGCCCCCACACCTCCTAGACAGAGGCCACTGCAAGGTGGGGACACGTTGGACTGATCTGTGTCCCGTCCGTGCCCCTGGCCCCGATGAGCAGCTGCTTCACGGGTAGACGTTGGACGAAGTGAGTGGGTCTCTACCCCACCGGGTGCCGAGAGGACAAAATCGCTAAAATCTCAACCAACGCATGTCCCCGAGTCTCTCACAATGTGCCCCGGGCGGCGGGGAGGAGGCGAGCCGCTCCTCAGCAGAAACCCTCCTGAGTCACCTGGATTCTGAAGGTGTGTGTGTGTATTACCTTGACTTTAAAACGTGTGTTTAACAAATGAACTAAACGGCCTTTCCTTTTCTTTCCCTCTGTGATCACCAGCCACGGGGCAGAAAGCCAGGTTCCAGGTGGCTGAGCGTGAACTTTGCAGGGGTGGGTGACCTCGGCCATCCGTTTGGGTGGATCTCAGGATTTCCAGAGAAACCCCGTATTCTCCGTTATGTCCAAATGCCTTCAATGGTCCAGGGAAAACAGGAGCAGGATTTCTTCTGGAAGCTGTTTCCGGGACAGGCGTGCGATGCATGTGAAATGCCCGGGGGACAGCAAGGGTGGCCGTGGCCTGTCTGTGCTTCTTCCTGGTCCTGCCGCTGGGAAGCAGTGTTGCAGGGAGCAGGGATCCTGAGGCAGGGAGGCTGGAGGCTGGGAGGGTGGAGGCTGGAGGCTGGGAGGGTGGAGGCTGGGAGGGTGGAGGCTGGGAGGGTGGAGGCAGGGAGGCAGGGAGGCTGGAGGCTGGGAGGGGGGAGGCAGGGAGGCTGGAGGCTGGGAGGGGGGAGGCAGGGAGGCTGGAGGCTGGGAGGGTGGAAGCTGGAGGCTGGGAGGGTGGAGGCTGGAGGCTGGGAGGGTGGAGGCAGGGAGGCTGGGAGGGTGGAGGCAGGGAGGCTGGGAGGGTGGAGGCTGGGAGGGGGGAGGCAGGGAGGCTGGAGGCTGGGAGGGTGGAAGCTGGAGGCTGGGAGGGTGGAGGCTGGAGGCTGGGAGGGTGGAGGCAGGGAGGCTGGGAGGGTGGAGGCAGGGAGGCTGGGAGGGTGGAGGCTGGGAGGGGGGAGGCAGGGAGGCTGGAGGCTGGGAGGGTGGAAGCTGGAGGCTGGGAGGGTGGAGGCTGGAGGCTGGGAGGGTGGAGGCTGGGAGGCTGGGAGGGTGGAGGCAGGGAGGCTGGGAGGGTGGAGGCTGGGAGGGGGGAGGCAGGGAGGCTGGAGGCTGGGAGGGTGGAAGCTGGAGGCTGGGAGGGTGGAGGCTGGAGGCTGGGAGGGTGGAGGCAGGGAGGCTGGGAGGGTGGAGGCTGGAGGCTGGGAGGGTGGAGGCAGGGAGGCTGGGAGGGTGGAGGCTGGGAGGGGGGAGGCAGGGAGGCTGGAGGCTGGGAGGGTGGAAGCTGGAGGCTGGGAGGGTGGAGGCAGGGAGGCTGGGAGGGTGGAGGCTGGAGGCTGGGAGGCTGGAGGCTGGGAGGGTGGAGGCAGGGAGGCTGGAGGCACTGGGGTGACAGCTGGGGACCCAGGCGGCTGCTGTCTGTGTGCACGGAGCTCGAGGGGCTGGCGTTACAGGGCGGATCCGGGCTCGTGACGGCCCTTCCCTTTTTGGGTGTGAACTCCATCAGGGAAAACACATCTACTTGCACACCCTCCTCGTCCGTCCTCACCCCCTTCGCTCCAGGAGAAGACGGGTCACCAGCCCGTGAGCTGGCCCCAAATGCCCTTTGAGCGCAGAAGCCCATTGGCGACATCAAAATGTTTTCTGAACTTGCAGATGAGAGAATTCTTTAATATCCACTGATCAAGAAGACACAGAATAGAAAGCTGCACTTAGGGGACATTTATTCATGTAAGTAGATACTTCTTAGGTATTATGTTAATATGTTCTTGCTTTATGAGATTTCGGTGATACAGAGCCAACCGGGGTAGATGAACACTTCCAGACACGAGTCAAGTTCGCTGCTTACTGATGGGGGTTGCCGTGCACACGGCCCGGGGAGCCACGTTGGGGGTGGGAGGAGACCGCTTCCCGGCCGGCCGCCAGACTTCACACGTTGTACGGAAATCGCATGCCTCCCGGGAGGGATTAAATTGCTGGCACGGGTCATCTGGGACCGTCATCAGACATGACTCATTAATCACAGCCATCAGGTCACGTATCTGAGAAGTCAGAGAACAAGTCCCTTCGGGGCCCTCCGTTGGATGTTCCGACAGCCACCCGGATTCCGCACCTGTGCTGGGCCCCGCCGCCCCTCGGGCCCCCCAGAAAGTGTCCCCGGGGCACCCCGAAGGTGCCGAACAGCAGGCCTTGCACCGCGAGCACAGGTGGTTTCCCAGCAAATGCGTTAGCTTCCTCTTTGTGCTCGACGACGTCCCGATCGTCTCTCTGTGTCAGTAGGTGGGCGTCTGCACGTTATTTAATGTCTGCAGAGAACGCCGTTGTTCCGAAATGTCTGCGGCCACGTCCCGCGGGTGCGGGATTCCTCTGGGACAGAGCACGCCAGCCCCACCCTGGCGTGTGTATGATCGCGGGCGAGTGCCATCATTTCCTCCGGCCGGCTTTCCAGAAGTGACGTCGCTGGGGCAAAGGGAACATGCATCTACACCCGGGCGGGGACGCCCGACGGCTTCCGAGTGAACTCACAGGTTTACGTCGATTCTAGCAAGTTTCTGAAAGCAACTGGTTCCTCATATTCTTGCCAATAGTTATTACTATGAGTCTTCTTAATTTTGGGCAATATCATGAGGGCAAAATCGTATCTCATTAGTCTTTTAATTTCCATTTCCCTGGCGGCTGGCGTAAGCTCTGTGTTTCTCACGTGGTTATTAACATTTGTATTTCTCTTCTGTGAATTGCCTGTTCGTATCGTTTGTCCAATTTTTATTGTGTTGTGTGTCTTTTTTTTTTTATTGATTTGTTTAAGATCCTGATGTATTCTGGCTGTAAATTCTTTGTGTGTTCAATGTGCTACATATGATGGCTTCTGATTTGCTGCTTGGAAATCAACTTTGCATTGAAGGCGTCATTTTTCAGCACAGTGTTTTAAGTTTTGATGCGATTAAATATCCTAATCTTTGATTATGTGGCTTCTGGGTTATACGTCTTGTTCGAGTAAAATCATTTAAACACCGAGATTATTAGAATTGCTTCATGGTTTTATTCCAACCCTTTTATGATTTATTTTTTATTTAATTTTTTAATGTTTATTTAGTTTTGAAGGGGAGAGAGACAGAGCACGAGCAGGGGAGGGGCAGAGAGAGAGGGAGACACAGAATCGGAAGCAGGCTCCAGGCTCCGAGCTGTCGGCACAGAGCCCGATGCGGGGCTCGAACCCACGAACCTCGAGATCGTGACCTGAGCCGAAGTCGGACGCCCAACCCACTGAGCCCCCAGGTGCCCCAACTTTCCTGCTATTACTTATCAGCCTCCCCAGGTCAGAGCACATGCCATGACTCACGGTATTTTCTTCCTGCGCAAGGTGAGGGCCTCAGAGCAGTGTTCTCTCCTTCCTCCGTTCTTGGCTCAGGTGCTGTTGTCTTTCGATTCTGTCCGTATTTCAGGCCCCTGCAAGGCAATATTATTACTAATGTTCTACATGACTGATTTTCACTTTGATTTATCTAAATATTTACCTTAAAAACCCCTCTTTTTCATTCCCCTGTAGTGTTCCATCTGTTTAGATTCTTTGCTGCAAATTGGTTAGCGGTGACGTCTCTTGTTTTCTGCCTTGTTTGCAATGTCTTTATTTCAAAACCGTGTTTCTGAAAACACCATTTCTCTGTCTTCTGCTTCTGCTATCGCCATTGGGAAGTCGGCTGTAGGTCTAACTGGCACTTCTGCTCCCACCCCCGTTGGGTTTAACATCTTGTCTTTGGGGGCACCTGGGTGGCTCAGTCGGTTGAGGGTCCGACTTCGGCTCAGGTCATGATCTCTCGGTTCGTGGGTTCGAGCCCCGCGTCGGGCTCTGTGCCGACAGCTCGGAGCCTGGAGCCTGCTTCGGATTCTGTGTCTCCCTCTCTCTCTGCTCCTCTCCTGCTCATGCTCTGTCTCTCTGTCTCTCTCAAAAATAAAATAAAAACATTAAAAAAATTAAAAAAAACTTGTCTTTGTCTTTGGTGTTCCGCAGTTTCACTACAATGTGTCTGAACGTATATTTATTTTTATTTATTTTGCTAGAGTCATTGGTTCTTAAATCCGTGGTTTTGATTTCTCTCATCAGCTTTGGAGATCCTAAGGCCATTTTATTTGTTCGCATATTGCTTCCAACCCGTTCTCTCCCTATTCTCCTTCTGGGGCTCTGGTTAAATCCGCGTCAGTGCTCCCGCTGTGTTTCTCACGCTCTGTTCTGTGATCTCCAGCTTTCTGTCTTTCCGTTCTTCATCCTAAGTATTTTCCTCTGGTACATACTTCAGTTCACTGATTCTCTCTCCTGCTGTGTCTTGAGTTTCGAATTTCAATCATTGTACTTTTCAGCCTAGAATTTCTAGCTGGTTCTTCTCCAAATCTTCTCTGACGTGTTGTACGTGGCTGGTTCCTTTCCATTTGGTTCTGCCGGGTGTGGAAAACCGTGAATCACTTTCATCCAATTTCAGGTGGAATATTCTGGGGGTCCGCTCTTTTGTTTTGTTCTGGTTCTGCGTTCATCTATTATCACGTTCTTATTTAATATATCCAGAGAGAAAATATTTCAGTATTTTATTGTTGAATTTTTTATTTTGATGGCCACAATTTCAGTTTACAAGTTATTTAATTACTTTGAAGGAGATACTTTATGCCCGTTCACAAGCCTATTCCAAGAGACATTTATTTTATGTATGTATTTTTTAAGTTTATTCATTTATTTTGAGAGACAGAGAACAGGGGAGGAGCAGAGAGACGGAGAGAGAGAATCCCAAGCAGGTTTGCACTGTTAGCACAGAGCCTGACGTGGGGCTCGAACTCAAGAAACCACGAGATCATGACCTGAGCCGAAACTGAGAGTCGGACACTTAACCAACTGAGCCACCCAGGTGCCCCAGAGCCATTTAACCCTTAATTCATCAGGTTGTTGAGTCTGATTCCTGGCTTTCATAGTGTTGGTTTTCCTCGAACGCTTGGTGGGTTTCTGATGTGTCCTCGTATCTGGAAATACATGCCTGTCATCCCCCGCGGTGCCTGCCTGTGGGGCTTACAACAGGGGGGACCAACCCAGAGGTGGGCGGGGGGTGGCTGGCACTGTTGTAGATTCCCGTCCTTCCTGGCGGTCAGTATCATCTGGGCCTCACAGAATGCACTGGACACAGCTTCCCACTCTGTGCTTCGTTCCCGTCTGTCTTGGGACAGGGAAGGGGCTGACTGGTCTGGCTGCCTGGAGGGTGCTCCCCAAAGAGCCCTCTTCTTTCCTTCTGTCTGGGACCTTGAATTTGGCGATCCCGAGGACAGATTCTCCCTCCAAAATGGTCCTTTCCCTTCAGCAATTTTTTTTTCTCATTTTTTTTCTTTTCAGATCGAATCATATTTTTTTCACAACCGTCCACATTTCTTCGCAATTTCTGAAATACCAGTATCGCTTTCTACTGTTTTACGGGGCTATCACAGATTTTAAAAACTTGTTGTATTTCGTTCTGTAGAATTGCACGCACCCATCGTCTCCAGGAATGCAACCGTGCTTGTAAATGGATGCGTGTTTTGTTAAACTCAAGCACCATATGCATTGGAAACATAGTTGCATCCTGATATAAGATATAGAACTGATGGGAGATGTGTGTCCTTGATCACATATGGGAGAGCTTTTCTCTGTAGAGAGAATATTTAGGAACTCTGTGGCTCCCCCGAGTCTACGGTCCACAGGCTGAGAGGAGAGCGCTGGACAGACAGGACACGCGGCGTGGCCACGGGTTAGAACGCTGACGCGGGTGCGTGCAGAACTGAAGGTAATCTGTGCGTCACCGTGACTTCCTCTTCTGAGATTTATCAGTTTAAAAGTTAATCTTTGGGTACTGATGAGGATTATATAAATTTCTGTAAATGCAAGGGTAAAAATGCTGCTGTATATTGATTAAGATAAGAAAAAAAGTATGCTTGGGGTGCCTGGGTGAAGCATCCAACTCTTGATTTTGGCTCGGGTCACGATCTCGTGGTTTGGGAGTTCGAGCCCCGTGTCGGGCTCTGGCTGACGGTGCGCAGCCTGCTTGGGATTCTCTCTCCCTCTCTCTGCCCCTGCCCCGTTCGTGCACGCACCCTCTCTCAAAATAAATAAACGTAAAAAAAAGAAAAAATATGTTTGCTGCATTTGGGTTTGCTGTTTTAAGCCTGTTTGTGTAACGAAGGTTAAATGTGATGTGTCTGCCCGGCCCCGGGGTTGCCTCCAGGTTTGAATTGCCGATAGGACTCCCACCTCTGCACGCACGACGTGGACTGTTACCGCGGAAGAAACAAAGGAGGGTCCGCAAAGGAGAAGGTACACGGGGCAAAGTGTGGAGGAAGCCAGGCTCCTGCCTCCCAGTGGAATCACGCAGGACGGACCGAGCCCCCCCACCCCCCCCAGCGGGTTCTGACAGCACGTGTGAGATGTCGTCTGCCAGGGTGGGTTTCCAGCCCCCGAGGGAGCCTCCAGTGACAGAGGGCAGGGAGAGACCGAAGAAAGAGGCGACCCCTCCAGGCTGTTGGGCAGCAGTTTTAATCTGCAAAGCGAACTTACTACGAGGCTTGTCTGGAGCGGCAGCCAGACGAGGGGGCCCCACGCCCACCCTCCAAATCTTAGAAGTTTGTGAAGAGGCCTTACCTGGGCTCAGTCACCTGTACGGTGCAGGTGTTCTCAAGGAGACGGGCTGAGGAGCCTCCGAGGCCCCGGGCTCAGCTCACGGGTCATTTGGTGACCTTCCCTAATAAGCAGGGCAGCTCTCGACAGGTCCAGTGCCCCAGGTTTTCATTAGGAGGACCCTGTGCCTGGCAGGTAGCGGAGTTCCAACCTCCCAGAAGGAAAGCAGGCGTTCCTCATAAAGCACAGTACTTCCCCAGACGATTTAGGCACAGGCAGTCACTCTCGTGTTCTAGGGGAGGGTTTATATCACTCTGAGGAACTGTTTACCATCCGGGAGCCCAGATACCAGCCCAAGGGCCCACCTTGCAAGCAGGCCTTCCTAAGGAGATCGTCCCAGCCCTGCCCCGTGCACCTGCTCTGTGCACCTGTTCGTGCATCCCTGCTCCGTGCACCTGTTCCATGCACCTGCCCCATCCACCTGCTCCGTGCACCTGCTCTGTGCACCTGTTCCGTGCACCTGCCCCATCCACCTGCTCTGTGCACCTGCTCTGTGCACCTGTTCGTGCAACCCTGCTCCGTGCACCTGTTCCATGCACCTGCCCCATCCACCTGCTCCGTGCACCTGCTCTGTGCACCTGCCCCATCCACCTGCTCCGTGCACCTGCCCCATCCACCTGCTCTGTGCACCTGTTCCGTGCACCTGCCCCATCCACCTGCTCTGTGCACCTGCTCCGTGCACCTGCCCCATCCACCTGCTCTGTGCACCTGCTCCGTGCACCTGCCCCATCCACCTGCTCCGTGCACCTGCTCTATGCACCTGCCCCATCCACCTGCTCTGTGCACCTGCTCCGTGCACCTGCCCCATCCACCTGCTCTGTGCACCTGCCCCATCCATCTGCCCCATCCACCTGCTCTGTGCACCTGCCCCATCCACCTGCCCCATTCACCTGCTCTGTGCACCTGCTCCGTGCACCTGCCCCATCCACCTGCTCCGTGCACCTGCCCCATCCACCTGCTCTGTGCACCTGCTCTGTGCACCTGTTCCGTGCACCTGCCCCATCCACCTGCTCTGTGCACCTGCTCTGTGCACCTGTTCGTGCATCCCTGCTCCGTGCACCTGTTCCATGCACCTGCCCCATCCACCTGCTCCGTGCACCTGCTCTGTGCACCTGCCCCATCCACCTGCTCTGTGCACCTGCTCCGTGCACCTGCCCCATCCACCTGCTCTGTGCACCTGTTCCGTGCACCTGCCCCATCCACCTGCTCTGTGCACCTGCTCCGTGCACCTGCCCCATCCACCTGCTCCGTGCACCTGTTCCGTGCACCTGCCCCATCCACCTGCTCCGTGCACCTGCTCTGTGCACCTGCCCCATCCACCTGCTCCGTGCACCTGCTCCGTGCACCTGCCCCATCCATCTGCTCCGTGCACCTGCTCTGTGCACCTGCCCCATCCACCTGCTCCGTGCACCTGCCCCATCCACCTGCTCCGTGCACCTGCCCCATCCACCTGCTCTGTGCACCTGCTCCGTGCACCTGCCCCATCCACCTGCTCTGTGCACCTGCCCCATCCACCTGCCCCATCCACCTGCTCTGTGCACCTGCTCCGTGCACCTGCCCCATCCACCTGCTCCGTGCACCTGCTCTGTGCACCTGCCCCATCCACCTGCTCCGTGCACCTGCCCCATCCACCTGCTCCGTGCACCTGCCCCATCCACCTGCTCTGTGCACCTGCTCCGTGCACCTGCCCCATCCACCTGCTCTGTGCACCTGCCCCATCCACCTGCTCTGTGCACCTGCTCCGTGCACCTGCCCCATCCACCTGCTCCGTGCACCTGTTCCATGCACCTGCTCCGTGCACCTGCTCCGTGCACATGTTTCGTACTCCTGCTACTTGCATGACCTTCTTCCTGCACGAGTCCTGACCTTTGCTTTTGGATAGACATGATGGAACAAATAACATGTCACTGACTGTATCTGCAAGCATTTTTCCTCCCCTTCTTTTTCCTCCTCACAAGCCAAGGACGTGTCAGTTAATAGCATATGGTAATCCTGGGATGCATTTTGGCAAACATTTATCAAGCGTCCACTATGGGCCAGGCGCTCTGCTAGATGCCGGGGCTCTGGGCACTACCGGACTCGTAAACCTCTTTGCTGAGATGCACTGTGGCCCACCTGCTGTCCAGCCCGTGGACATTATTCCGAGAAGCACTGGATGTTCAGTGGAGCCTTTCACTGGCCTTGAGGACCTGAGGCTCAGAACCACGTGACCTCAGGAAAGACGCACGAGCTTGTGGAAAACGCCTGCGTGAACTGTCCGGGTGAGATGCACCTGCTGGGGGGGGCGGTGGGCAGGCCTATTTCCTGGACAACCTTCCATGTTTTATTTGGTTGTATTTCACGGCTTGGGAAAGATTTCCCCCTGATATTTGCTGTTTATTTCTATCTCCCTGGGTGTTGGTGGAAACAGGGCACCAGAAGTGTGCACGGGGCTTAGAGGGTCTCGAGGGCCCGGAAGAACCCCCATCGACTTGTCCCCGGTGCCACTACCGGAACCCAGTAGCACCCCCAGGAGTGACAAGCCTCCTCCCAGCCTGTGACGTGGGCCTGCACCATGTCACCATCAAGGGACCCCTCTGAGCGCCCCCCTGGTCCCGGGGTCCTTGTTGGGGTCAGCGCTGGAGGGCATCAGACCATCCCAGGCCCCGGGGTCCCCCGCACGCTGCCACCGAAACTCGGCCGGGCGTTTTCAGCGGCAGATGCCGGAGAAGCCCCGCGTGTGAGCCCAGGAAAAGGGGCGACTAGTCCTTAGGGAGCTCACGCCAGGTTCCCTGCTCTGGAAGTTCTGCTCTGGTTTGTGTTCTGAGGGCGGGGGCCCTGTGCCCCTCGATCCCGTCCTGGGAAGGCCGGCAGATTCTGCTCAGGCGTGTGGTTTGTGCTGTGCCCACTCGGGGCCGCCGTGGGGACGGCTGGGCGGTGTGTGAACCCGGGGCAGAGAGGCCTGTGGCTCTGACAGGCTGCACGTGTCGCTTGTGCCTTTTGGTTCATTTCCGAACCGCGTTAGCTCCTTTAGCGGCTGTGAAAACCGGCCGCCGTAGGGGACTTTCTAGTGAACGCTCAGTTTGAGAAGGTCTCGCGTGTAGGGTCCAGTGGGGAGGGGGCGGTCCTACCTGGTGACAGGCTCTGAGCAGTGTCCCAAGGCTCAGCGAGCCCACCGAGATCCCCGGTTCTATTTACATAAGTACGATGGTGCCGTGCAGAAAACAGTGGCTGGACTTCGGGGGATCACTGGCCGGAGTGAGGTGACAGTTCGCAGACCGGCTCCCTTCAGGCACTCCGTGCAAGCCGTGTACCCCCCGAGCCTGTTTCGTTAGCTTTACACGGGGGACAAGGACCGCCCTGCTTCCCACGCTGGCGGTGGGAATCGAGGAAAAGCAAGACGGGGAAGCGGGCACCACGGCTGCCTCTGCCCACCGCGGGTTCCCTTGTCACCGTCCCCTGCAGGACGGGGTCTGCCTTTCTTGCCACCGCTGAATGGCCGTGGGCGCTGGGCATGCTGAAGTCTGCACCTTGGTCATGGGTCAGCAGGTGTCTGTCCTAAATGTGGGTCCCCCGCTCCCAAAACACCCCCGCCCGCAGACCAGAAGCTGGCTGCTGGTTTTGCTTTGCTCTGGCTCGGAACGTCGCGTCCCCCATAGTAAATGAGATGCCGTGTGGATTCCTGGGGCGGAGGGTGGGGGGCACTCACGCGGATTCAGAAGAAGCCTGGGCCCTCATCCCGAGAGTCCGTTGGGATTTGCAGACTCACTGGGGCCTCACTGTCTCCAGGCTACGTGACCTCAGAGCCAGCACCTGCTCTGTTAGGCACGCGGCTCGCGGTTTTCTCTTCGCCTTGGAGGGCCCCTGCGGAGCTCGGTTATCCGTCACCGCCTGACTCACACTAAACAAAGTCGGGACTTTCTCCCCGAATCTGGAATGCCTCTGGAAAGGTGCCCACGGGCACGTCCTTGCCAAGGAGGGAGACGTGTGTTTGAGCCGCATGCAGTTCCGTGCGGGGCCTTCCGAGCACCCGGCCTGTCTGGTCTGGCTTGTCTCTGACCCTCGGGGCCGGGGCCAGTGCCCCTTTGCCACCCCCTCTTGTCTTTCTGAGAGAATCTCACAGCAGAAACAGCCCTCAGAGATCACTGCTCTGACCTCTGTCAGTTTACACACAGGGGAGACAGAGTCCCGAGGAAGGGACCAGGTTTGGCCAATGTCACCCAGAAGAAGGACCAGTTATAGCCGAGATCCTGTGCTTCTCAAGTTCAGTGAACTTGCCTTTGCCCTAAAAGGGAAATGCTGAAGATCCCTACGTGTCTTCGGATCCTGTGGTCCCCACGGAACCCTGTGCCTTGGGAATGCGCCTCATCCCCACTGTGCTTTCCCCGTGCGGGTCCTGTGTCTGTGCCCCGAGCTCAGGGTGCACCCCCCTGCCTTGAACTCTCTGCCTCAGGTCAGGACCGCGGGAACTCGGTGCCCCCCGACTCATGCGCCCCCCCAGGGCTTGTCGCCACAAAGGTATGACCGAGGGAAGCCTGTTAATATCCAGGCAGCTTTGCTAAACAAGCAAGGCTTTCAGGGTGAGTGTTTACTGCTATTTATGATGACAGATTATTGCTCTGATTTGCCCCAGCGCATGTCTCTGGAGGAAATGAGATACAGTACTTCCCTTAAGCGGGGCCGGGAGAAAACGCTTCTATAAATGCTTAACGACTTGTCGGGGGGATTACAAACGCTGGCGTGTCCTTCACAATGTCATGTGGCTCATTGAAGCTGTTGTAAGAAACCAGGGGCTCATTCTCCTGCTCCGAGGAGGCGCTTCTGAAGGCAGGAGCCCCCGACGGACTCAGGGCCTGGGCCCCGGCCTCCCCCAGGGGCTGTCTTCCCCCGGGGCTCCCAAGCGCACGGCTGCGGGGTCCGGTGTCTGGGGCCGCCCAGCTCAGGGTCGTGGGCGAAGGGGCCAGCCTCACCGCGCACGGGCGCTCATCGTGTGAATGATATCACTCCCCTGAGTCGTCCCAAGGTGTCGCGAGGATGCGACGGGGCCGCGGTCGTGCGAAAGTCCCCTGACGCGTGAGTGATCTCACATCCAGACGTCCTTCTCTCCTCTCTCCGGTCCTGGGAGGAGACCTCAGCTAAATCGAGGAGAAATCAGATAAAAACAGGACACATAAATGCTGTTACTAAAGTGGACGTCCCTCAGGGTCTTACGAGGCGTTGAGGGTTGTCCCCAAGGGTGTCACGTGCATCCCACCCTGGGCACAGTGACGAGTCCCAGCTCACACGGGAGCCGGGCGGAGAGGAGGTTCGGCCTCGGGTGCTGTGCCCTCCGAAGGGGGGCCTTTCTAGCGATCTCTGTCCTCACCCCATGGGTCCTAGGCATGGCGTCCGCCTATATCCTGGTTCACACTTGGTGGAACGTTTGGACCCCAGGCCTGGGGGCTCCTTCAAGGTCTGTGAGAATCTCACTGTCACATCTTCAAACATTGACTCTCCAGGGTCTGGGGACCGTCTGGGGCCTCCGCCCGACCTGTGCCTGGAGCTTTGGGATCTCTCTGTGTCCGCCAGCTTTTCTTTTCTTTTTTTTTTTTAAACTTTTTAAGCATTTATTCATTTTTGAGAGCGCATGAGCAGGGGAGGAGCAGAGAGAGAGAGAAACACAGAATCTGAAGCAGGCTCCAGGCTCTGAGCCATCAGCACAGAGCCCGACGCGGGGCTTGAACTCGCGAACCCTGAGATCATGAGCTGAGCCGAAGTCGGACGCTTAACCGACCGAGCCACCCGGGCGCCCCTCTTTTGTGTTTTTTAATCTCCCAGGCCCGTCTAGCTGTGTTCTGTCCGGCCCCTGTGTCTCCAGTTTCTCTGTTCAGCTGCGCCCAGCGTCCCGGTCCGTTTCTCTGCCGTGTTTTACGGCTTCATGACCTCGCGGTCTCATCTCCGATGCCCAGATGCCTCCCCTGCATGACTTCTTCCTCTCCACCTCGTTCCCGTTCCCATGTTTCCACGTCTTCCCGATGTCCTGGCCGCAGTTCCCTTCTCCGCCCATCTAAGTCTCTCACTGAGCTTGTTGAGACCTGCGATGTGGCGGCGATTTTCGTCAGCCCCCTTGTGCCTCCTGGTTTCGAGCCCCCTGCGGGGTCCCCGGCCAGGACCCCTCTGCAGCCTCTGCCCTCCTCTGGGTGCTGCTCTCGGGGGCAGGTGCGAGCAGGGGCAGGGGCGGTGGGCCTCCCACCCTTGCTTCCACATGCGGATGGGCCACTCACTGCCGCCAGGCTCCTTGCATTCCTGTGCATCCTCCAGGCATCTTGCCTTGCGAACTGCAGGGGTGCCTCCTTTATTTGGGGGCACGCACATGTGTTTTTCCTGAACCCTGGAGTCTGGGGCAGAAAGTGGGGGGGGGGTTTAGCGTTGCCTTAGTCCACCGTCTCGAACCAGGAACACACCCTCGTTACTCTTTGTTTAAATGAGATAACTGTGGGGGTGCCTGGGTGGCTCAGTCCTTGGAGCGTCTGACTTTTGATTTTGGCTCAGGTCACGATCCCAGGGTTGTGGGCTCTGTGCTGACAGTGCGGGATTGTCTCCCTCTCCATCTGCCCCTCCCCCCCTCTCTTTCTTTTAAAATAAAAAAGAAATTGGGGCGCCTGGGTGGCTCAGTCAGTTAAGCATCTGACTTGGGCTCAGGTCACGATCTCGCGGTTTGTGGGTTCCAGCCCCGCGTCGGGCTCTGTGCAGACAGCTCAGAGCCTGGAGCCTACTTCCGATTCTGTGTCTCCCTCTCTCTGCCCCTCCCCTGCTTGCACTCTGTTTCTCTCGCTCAAAAATAAATAAACATTGAAAAAAATTTTTTTGATTAAAAAGAAATTTTAAAAATGAAATAATTGATATATACAAAAAGGCTATACATAATACTGACCGTAAAGCATAATAATAAACAATAATGAGACACACACCTGTGAGCTGGCCCCCTGCTCGCGTGTTAGAACATGACCCCTGCCGTTGAAGCTCTGGCCGGACCCCACCCCCCGCCTCCCCCAGCCCCGGATGGCTCCTCTTGGGTGCTTTCTGTTTATCTTTCTCTCACTTTTTCCCTTCATTATTTTCCACCAATTTTTCAGTGCGGGAAGTGTCATTACACTGGCTCTTTAGATTCGTGCTATGAAGCTCCAGAAATAATTAAAACACATTAGCACACAAATGGACCAACAAATCAGTGGAACAGAATAGAGAATTAAGGAACAGAGTCACGTTTGTAAGGAAATGTCCCATAGAATAAAAGAGGTGCCTTAAATCAAGAGCAAAAAGGATCATCTGTTCAGTAAATCGGTGCTGGGCTATTTGTGATGGATATAGAACAAAATAAATTTTAAATCCTTATCTCACACCTTACATAAAAACGAATCTCTAATGGTAAAAAAAAGATTTAAAGTAAAACAAACAAACAAAAAAAGGACCCAAATCACAATAGAACTAAGAGAAAGTTTAGGAGAATAATATAATAATCTAGGGTTGGATATGACTTTGTAAGGAATACACAAAGCCTCAAAGCCGTGAAGGAAGAGATTTATTCACTTAACTACATGAACATTTAAACTCTGACAGAGCAGAAGCCTCAAAAAGAAATCCAAAGACCAACACCGAAATGAAAATGGGCATGTGTAATACGCATAACAGATTAAAACACACATGTGTGTGTATTTATATATTTTTAAAATACATATTGTAGACTAAACAATTACTATGTCATGGGGAGGCCTGGGTGGCTCAGTTGGGTAACTGTCTGATTTTTGGTTTCGGCTCAGGTCGTGATCTCACGGCTTGTGAGTTCGAGCCCCTCGTCGGGCTCTGTGCTGACAGCTCAGCTCGGAGCCTGGAGCCTGCTTCAGATTCTGTCTCCCTCCCTCTCTCTCTCTCTCTCTCTCTGCCCCTCCCCCACTGCTCTCTAGATCTTTAAAAAAATAAACTTAAAAAAACTACTATATCATGAAAAGCAGAAATCACCTGCAATCTTACCGTTTAGAACCACACTATTTACATTCTAGCACGTAGCGTTGCAGATCCTGCCCCCCCCCTTACCCATCTTTTCTGTGTGCTCATTGCCTCCATACCCGGGATTATGCCGTACAGATTATTTTTCTATGACTTTTTCCTTGATCGAGGGTAAACGTTTTCTCACGTAAGTGAACACGCCAACTTACCTCGCTAATAATGAAGAACATGCGAATAAGACATTTCTGGTTCATGCCGCTGAGCAGAATGGAAAAGGTAGATAACGTTCAGGTTTGGTAAGGATGTTAAGGGAACGGACAGACTCATGACCTCCTTGTAAAATGATGTGGTATGTGCCCCAGTACCTTGGTTCTGTCTGCGGAAATGGTGTTTCAAGTGCGTATCCGGGCTGCGACTCAGCAGTCCCACTGAAGGACGGCCCAAGCGAGGCTCGCTACGGCAGAGGACGGGGCAGGGGGTGGGGTGTATGACACAAGACTTCTCATTTTGATTAATTATACTTGGAAAATGTGCTTGTAAATGAGGCTTTTTTTTTTTTTTTTTAATCTTTTGTGCGTTCGTAATTTTCCTAAATCTTTCCCGGTAAATATATTGCCAGCACAATCAGAAAGTAAGCATTTTTAAGGAAAGATGTGCTAATGAAAAAGAATTCAGCACTTGCCAGGCTTATACTGTATATGCACTCAATATACGACCCCCACAAAAATAATAGCAAAAAACCCCTGAAACCCAAAACCACACGGTAGACGACAGCTACCTTATTATGCTCAGCAGAAAAATCCCCCAAGTCCTAGATTGAGATGCAGAGCCCTCGGGGGTCTGGGTCTCCAGCCTTCGCTAGCGTCCCAGTGCACCCTGAGTCCCCCCCACCCCCCACACTGAGTGCGTGGGATATTCGTAACTGACGGGGCTCAGTGCACCTGCTTTCTCTGCCCCTCCTGCCCAGGCCGCCTGCCCCACAGTCATCCCCCGCCCCCACCCCGAGAGCAGACACTGGCCTGGTCCGTCAGGGTGCACGGGGACTCACACACAACGGCCAAGACCCCAGCCCGCCCGCTGCGGCCCTCAATTACATGGTCCTGCTACGTACGAGTCCTAATTAAACACAGGACCAGACAGGATCTGTAGGGTCCTCCGAGAGGGGCGGGCTGGGGCCGGGCGGATCGTGGCCGTTTATCAAATGCACACAGGTGCACTGCTCGGCGGATTGGGGCCACGTTAATAAATCACCTTTTTATTTGAAAGCAGTTTCCGCCGCTGGGCAGAGACCCAAGCCACCTCTGTCCCGGGCTCGGCTTCCGCAGGCCCTTCCCCGAGCCTGGTTATTTTTAGCTGTAATTAAAACCATCACATACAGTGTCACAGACCCCATTTTTTGCTAACTGATGTGCAAGCAGTTTCTTTTTTCTTTTTTTTTTAATTATTAAGCTGACCATAAAACTCTTAAATCTGGGGTATTTCGAGCATTCGAGGAGAAAGCCGCCCTAACACCCACACGGGATGACAGGTAGTCGATGAGGAGGGAAAACCCTCGCGGCTCCCTGGCCCCTCTGCTCCTGCCACGGTAAATTACAGAATTAATGGGCTCTTAGAAAAGAGTGACACAAGGTTACAGTGAAAAGACAATTAATTGCAGAAACCCACTTTTCTCACCCCATTTCAGTTTAACGGGAGGCTTTGAGGCTCAGTCAATCGCCTTTCGGTTTCTTCTCCACACCCCGACCTCCCATCAGTGGTTCCTGGAAACATCTAGAAGGCCCAGGGCGCGTGTCCCTCCCGACCCTTGCAAACTGATCACGGAGGAATGTTTCCTTCTGGAGAGTTTCTTCTCTGGTGGAGAATTGTAAGGACCCTTATACTTCGGTCCCATCCTGGATGGCTTTCCTGTTCCTGTCTTTACCTCTCCCAAGCAATCTAGACCAGATTCATCCGTCGGCCCATCCGGCCATCCATCCATCCATCCATCCACACATCCATTCATCCATTCATTCACTAATTCATTCACTCACTCATTTATTCACTCACTCATTCATTCATTTATTCACTCATGCATTCATTCATTCATCCATTCACTCATTCATTCACTTCCCTCCCTCCTTCCTTCCTTCATCCACCCATCCACCCACCCACCTATCCACCCATCCATCCATCCATCCATTCAGTCATTCAGTCATTCGCTCATTCATTTATTCACTCACTCATTCGTTCATCCATTTACTCATTCATCTGTTTACTCGTTCATTCATGCATGCATGCACCCATCCATTCATTCATTCATGCATCTGTTCATTCATTCATTCATGCATCCGCTCATTCATCCATCCATACACTCATTCATTCATTCATTCATTCGGCAAATGGTCCTTCAATCTCACCCTTCTTCTCAAGACACTACAGAGGCGGGCTGGTGTGCTCCTGCTCTGATTCGGTCTAAGGCAGAGACAGGTGCGCACAGGGGCTTACATACCTGGGGTAAGAGCTTCAGGGACAGACCTGGAAGGAGGTGGAGCCCCTGGGGGAAGTCAGCTCCGCCGCCTCTCCCGCAAGTGCTCAGCCCCCAGCCCTCGCCTGGTACAAATCGGGCACTTGCTAAATGTGTCCCGAGTGCATCTGCCTGTTAACCTGTCGGCAGAGTCCCGCCAAGGTGATGAATCCGTCTCCAATCAGGCTGCTCTCTGCCCCAGACGCTGTCATGATTAATTGTGAAGACAAATCCCTTCTGAGGGGAAGAGGAGGGGTTTCCGTGTACGCCCCACATTTCTCCCAAACCCTGTGGTTTGGCAGTCAGGCATTTGTCATATTTTAGTCCTTAAACCACCAGTCATTTCTGACTCACACCCGGCAGGCAGACATGGGGTGCGATTTCTAAGATGATAAATGCTTCCCTTCTTATCTTTTGATATCTGGAAGTAGAAAATTTCAAGGAAAAAGGGTTTTACACCAAGACGGCCGTAAATCTCATTGTGTTCACAACAGAAGGCTGACCAGAGGAGTTTATTAAATCCGTAAAGGATTTGATGTATATCAAACTGTTACATAAAGTCAATACTTTGGAGAGAAGCAGACAATAAATACTCAGCAAGAGGCGATATTTCTATCAGCGAGAAGGCAATCGCATAAAGATTAGGGGTGCAATTTCAATGTTGCGCATCTCGGTGCCGTAAGGAGGCACGTCTTGTTTTCCAGAATGATCGCGAAAGGAGCGGGGAGGGGCAGGCGACCTCCCGGACCTGTCCCGTCTGGCCACCCACCCCAGACCAGTGCTGCGGACTGAGTGTGGTGCCCCCGGCCCCCCCGCCTGACCCCCAGCGCGGCTGTGCCTGGAGGTGGGGCCTCTAAGGAAGGAATTAAGGCTAAAAGGCCACACGAGCATCTCCAAACCGTGCTGTTGTCTGAATAAGCAGTTGCTACCCTCCTCTGGGCTGTTCAGGCTCCATCACGCGTGACGAGTTCTCTCAGTGCCTTCACGGCCGCCTTTACAGCAAAGAGTGACAAGCCCCCCACTTTGTGTCCAGAGAACCCTCGCAGCTCAGAGACACTGAGGGTAACACGCCCAAGACGACACAGCCGGTCGCTGGGGTGGGGCGGACGTTATCCCGCGGTCCGACCACCCCTCGCCCACCGAACGGCCGCGCCCCACGCTGGCGAAGCGGGCGCCTGTGGGCTCTCGCCTTCCGCTCATCGCTCTGCCTCCCCACCTCCCTCTGGGGTCTGGCACCGCCCTGCCTGCCGCCGCTGCTGGCATGCTAACCTCAGGAGCGAAGTCCTTACGTCAAAGCCGCCACACGGTAGGCGTTGCTGGAAAACGTGTATTTTTGCCCTTGAAATGGGTGCGTGCAGATGCAAAGTTCTGAAAACACCTGAAGGCTCAGAGCAGAAAGCACTGCTCCCAGGTCGTCTTGGGGCAGGTCCTGTGCTGCCTCCAGAGAGACTGGGGGTCCCGACTGGACCCACATGTTTGACCTAAAAGCACTTGGCAATTTCGTGTGGATCGACTGAATACAAGCAAATCCTCACATTTTGAATCGTCATGATTCGAATCACAAATTTTAGTACCAATGGTAGGACCCATTGTCAGTCTTTCTGGTTAGGGATCAGGTTAGAGATCTGGTGAGGGGTCTGCTTAGGGAGCTGGTTAGAGATCTGGTTAAGGGAGCTGGTTAGGGATCTGGTGAGGGAGCTGGTTAGAGATCTGGTTAGGGATCTGGTGAGGGGTCTGGTGAGGGATCTGGTTAGAGATCTGGTGAGGGGTCTGCTTAGGGAGCTGGTTAGGGATCTTGTGAGGTATCTGGTGGGGGATCTGGTTAGGGGTTCAGTTAGGGATCTGCTGAGGGATCTGGTTAGGGGTCTGGTTAGGGATATGGTTAGGGATCTGGTTAGAGATCTGGTTAAGGGAGCTGGTTAGGGATCAGGTTAGGGATCTTGTGAGGGATCTTGTGAGGGATCTAGTTAAGGAGCTGGTTAGGGATCTGGTGAGGGGTCTGGTGAGGGGTCTGGTGAGGGATCTGGTTAAGGAGCTGGTTAGGGATTGAGTTAGGGATCTGGTTAGGGGTTTGGTTAGGGATCTGGTGAAGGATCGGGTTAGGGATCTGGTGAGGGATCAGGTTAGGGGTCTGGTTAGGGATCTGGTGAGGGACTTGGTTAAGGAGCTGGTTAGGGATCTGGTTAGGGGTTCGGTTAGGGATCTGGTGAAGGATCAGGTTAGGGATCTGGTGAGGGATCAGGTTAGGGGTCTGGTGAGGGATTTTGTTAAGGAGCTGGTTAGAGATCTGGTGAGGGATCTGGTGAGGGGTCTGCTTAGGGAGCTGGTTAGAGATCTGATTAAGGGAGCTGCTTAGGGATCAGGTTAGGGATCTAGTGAGGGACCTGGTGAGGGGTCTGGTTAGGGATCTGGTTAAGGATCTGGTTAAGGGAGCTGGTTAGGGATCAGTTTAGGGATATGGTTAGGGGTCTGGTGAGGGATCTGGTGAGGGATCTGATTAAGTTGCTGGTTAGGGATCTGGTTAGGGATTGAGTTAGGGATCAGGTTAGGGATCTGGTGAGGGATCAGGTTAGGGGTCTGGTGAGGGATCTGGTGAAGGATCTGGTGAGGGATCTAGTCAAGGAGCTGGTGAGGGATCTGGTTAAGGAGCTGGTTAGGGATCGAGTTAGGGATCTGGTTAGGGATTGAGTTAGGGATCAGGTTAGGGATCTGGTGAGGGATCAGGTTAGGGATCTGGTGAGGGAGCTGGCGAAGGATCTGGTGAGGGATCTAGTCAAGGAGCTGGTGAGGGATCTGGTTAAGGAGCTGGTTAGGGATCGAGTTAGGGATCTGGTTAGGGATCTGGTTAGGGTTTCAGTTAGGGATCTGGTGAGGGATCAGGTTAGGGGTCTGGTGAGGGATTTTGTTAAGGAGCTGATTAGGGATCAAGTTAGGGAGCTGGTTAGAGATCTGGTGAGGGATCTGGTGAGGGATCAGGTTAGGGAGCTGGTTAAGGAGCTGGTTAGGGAGGTGGTTATGGACACCAGTTTGCTTTCAGATTTTTTTCCCTGTCCTTCCTCTGCTCTTTTCTCTATCACTGGTCTCTGCACACAGTACTTCCCAGACTCCCTTGCCTGCTGGGTCCATTTAGATTTGGCCATTGGTCCCTTCTGGCCTGTGACTGCTGGGAGCTGGGTGGGGGGAGAGGCGGGTATCCCCAGCCCGGCTCACCCCCCATCTCGGGAGCGTCTTTGGCAACGTCCACGCCTCCTCTGTGGTCTCAGGAGCCTGGGCTCCGGGGTCCTGATATTTGGAAGCAGCTCATGCATTGCTGCCCTGGGGTGCCAGCTGCCCTGCCCCCCAGCTGCTGGGCCACAGGCCGCTTCACCTCCTGGGGCGTTTCCAGCCTTCCTAACACCTGTGAAACCTACTCCTCATATTAAGTTCCCTGTAGCAAGGATTCCGTTTTCTTCACTGGCCCTTAGCTCACCCGCTCGGAGCCCATTCCGAATTCATCCCTTAAATACAGAGTCCTCACCAGCTGGACTCCTCGGGAGCACTGCGCCCAGCAGTTCAGGCCGAGAGCCCCGACCCCCTAAACGTTGCCGATCATTAAGGGAACCTCGGATCCCGGTGGAATTTCCCCTGCGCCCTTGCCTCCAGCCCACCGTCCCCCTGGGCTCCAGCCCAGCCCGTCGTCCAGCCGACCTCACGGCCCCCTCTCCGGGCTCCTCACCCCTCACTTCCTGCCCAACGGCCGGGGGTGGGGGACCATGATCTTGTGGTTTATAATAATGAATGGACGTTCAGTCTTCGTCCCTGTTCCTGGCGCGGGGCCCCCGGAACCCTCGTGAGCCCCCAAGTGACAGAACACCACGTGACTCTTTCGTTCCACTGAGGCGACTCTGGCTGGGCTCCTGGACGGGGACTGGTCAGCGGAAGGACTGGAAGCTCGGACCCCCGTCCTCCGGAGAGGGGAGAGGGGCCGGAGACGGTTCATAGCCGGCCACGCCCACGCGGGGAAGTCCCCGTAAAGCCGCGGCAGTCAGGGCTGGGGAGCCTCCGGGCTGGTGATCACGTCCCCCCGGGGAGAGTGACGCCCCCCGAGAACGCGGGGACAGGGGCTTCCGTGCTGGGGACCCTCCCAGACCTCATGCCGTGCGTCTCTTCGTCTGGCCGCCCCCCTGTGGCCTTCGTCCACGACCCTTAATAAGCTGGCAAACAGAAGCAAGGGCCTCCCTGAGTTCTGGAAGCCGCTGCAGGAAATTAATCAATCCCAAGGAGGGGGGCATGGGAACATCCGATCTATAGCCCCTCGCTCAGAAGCACGGGTGCTTCTGGCATCCGGGGACGGGGACAGTCCTGCCTGGGGTCTGTGCCGTCTCCAGGTGGACTCCCAGCTGGTGTTGGAGGATCGCTTGCTGGGGGGCCTCCCCCGGCCCACCTGTGTCCCAGCTGCTGAGAGAGTGTCCCCCCGTGGACAGCAAGGAAGCCCAGGGCCAATCTGGGTTCCCCTGCCCCTGAGATCCGGTCACACCGCCCTCCCCACTTGGACCGCGGCTTCCCACACCCTCTGCTGATGCTCAAAGCCCTGCCCCCGCTGCCAGGGCCCCCTTGCCCTCAGGCCATCTCTGCACAGGGAGAAGCACTTGAATTCAGTTCCCACCAGCTGCCTCTGGTCTTTGGGTTGCCTCTTCCTCATCATTGGCCGGCATGTGCCCATTGCACAGACTGGTAAACTGAGGTCGATTAATTCAACAAACAGGTGTTGGGCCCTTGGTGGCTTCAGGCTCTGCTGTGTGCCAACCTGCAGCTGGCAGGTAGACATTCCAGCTTCCAGGGGCCTCCGTGGGGTCGGAGAGCAGGACAGAGTCTCCAGTGAGAGCCGTGGCCGAGGGATGGTGGCAGCCCCCTAGAGACCCCTTAAGGGTTCCAGCTCAAGTAACCTTGTCCCCGTGCTTGTGACACGTGCTGCACGTGAGGGGAGTTCATGTTCCCGGGGGCGGGAAGGGAGCCCTGTACCGAGCCCGGGGTACAGGTCACAGAGCCGGGCTGTTTCGGGGTCCGGTTTCTCCTGGGGCATCTGACTACACAGCACCCTGGTCTGCCTCACCTCCCGAGACCCTCCAGGCAGGGCTCCTTGTTGGGGAAGAACAGGGGCCCCGCCTCCCCCATCTGCGTGTGAGGTCAGGGGGCTCGGGGTGGGGGGTTCCTGTACCTGCAGAGCCTGTGAGTTAACGGTGCCGAGTTGTGCCCTTTTTTAAGATAAATGTTTACTTCTTTATTTACTTTTAATGTTTACTTATTTTTGAGGGAGAGACAGAGTGTGAGTGGGGGAGGGTCAGAGAGAGGGAGACACAGAATCTGAAACAGGCTCCAGGCTCTGAGCTGGCAGCACAGAGCCCGACGTGGGGCTCGAACTCTCGGACCACGAGATCCTGACCTGAGCCGAAGTCGGAGGCTTAACCGACTGAGCCCCCCAGGAGCCCCCGCATTCAAACAACACATCAAGAAGATAGATCTCGTGTAGAGTGCACTTACCACCAATGAACCCCAAACCCAAACACACACACACACACACACACACACACACACACACACACAGAAAACAAAAACCACACAAAGGAACACAGGACATTTCTGGAGGCGATGGGTATGATCAATACCTTGATTGTACTGATGGGGTCATGGCCGTATTTTTATGTCCAAACACATCCAGAAGGGTACAGTAAACAGGTGCATTTCCCCCTCTATCAGTTATATGTCAATAAAGCCGCACAAATAAAAAGGCATAAAGGGCTTCCTGGGTGGCTCAGTTGGTTAAGTGTCCGACTCTTGATTTCAGCTCAGGTCACGCTCTCCCAGTTCGTGCAATCGAGCCCCCCGCGTCGGGTTCTGATGTTGGCCGTGTGGAGCCCGCTTGGGGTTCTCTCTGTCTCTCCCTTTCTCTGCCCCTCTGCCACTCTCGAGTTCTCGCTCCCTCTCTCAAAAATAAATAAATAAACTTAAAATTTAAAACAACAAAAACAGTGGATCAGGAGGGCAGAGCCCTCCCGGGGAACCGAGGCCGTTTCTCACGTCAGCGAACTGGAGATCCCTGGGCTAGTCTGAACCGTCAGGGTCTCTGGAACCTGCCTGTTCACACTCGGACGTCTGGAAGCCATCAGCAGAAAAGCCAACTGGCTAAAGGTAGTGGGTCGTGTCGAGACAGAGCGAGTCTCCAGGTGGGTGCCCGTCCCGTGGCCTCAGACGGCTGGGGCTGCTCTCCCAGACCTCCCTCCCTCTGTTTTCTCCTTTGGGGGCCGGGAGCCCTGAGACACGGTCCCCCCGGCAAGGCCGCACAGCTTGTTGCCCCGTGGGGTCAGGGACATAAATAGCCAGAGAAGATGTGCGACACCGTTAGCTGTTAGAGAAACGCCGACGGAAACCGCGGTGAGACATCGCCGCCCGCCTGCCGGGATGGCGGTCCGCCCTCGGCCGTGGGGGTGCAGGCACATGGGACAAACAGTCTGGCGGTTTCTTCCAACACAAAGCACCGAACGAAGCACAACCCAGCGAACGGCGCTCCTGAGCGCTCATCCCGGAGACGTGAAAACTTACGTCCGCACAGAAACCCGTGCGCTATGTCACCTCAGCGGGTGACCCGACAGGTGCACCCACACGAGGGAATCACTGCTCGGCGACGAAGAGGCATCAATCTGATGTGGGTTCACGGAACCGCGTGGACGAATCTTCGGGGAGTTCCGCTCGGCGAAGACGCCCAGTCGCCGCAGGTCGCACGCTGCGTGATCTCCTTCACACGACGTTTGCGGAGCAAATTTCTGGAAACGGAGAACAGAGGCGTGCTGGCCGGGGGCTGAGGCGCGCTGGTCGACGGACGGGCGTGCCGACGTTGTGCAGGACTGGACGCCAGTGAAGCGAGAGTCTGAGCGAGGTCCGCGGGTTGTGTGAATGTCAACATCCGCGGCGTAACGTTAGTTTCGCCCAGTGTTGTCACTGGGGAAACTGAGTCCCACATCCCGGGCGGGATCTCTGTATTGTTACAGCTGCGTGCGAACCCACAATTATCTAGATCATTTTTTTTAAGAGCAGAGGACTTTCTAGGGGCCCTTCTCACCCTTTTGAACCGTAATCAGTTCTCGGTCCTCGTGTCGGGCGGCTTTCCCCGTGGCCGGAAGCCGGGGACCCACCGGCCACGGGCTGTGGCTGCCATAAGACACCTGTTGCCCGTGATAAACTCGTCCTGAACGGCCCCTGGGCCGCCGGGGAGGCCGGAATAAACAGCAAACACGCGTCGAAGAGAATTGGGGTGGAAGTTTGTTTTATTTTCCCAGAGTCCTTGGGAGAAACACCCTGACATAATCACTCCCAGGTCCGGGATAAATGAACACAGAAAGTGCTTCCAGAAGGCAGTGAGCCTGATGGATTTTATCGATCGGCTCCTCCCCGGGCTTCCTCGGGAAATGCACGGGCTCCCTCGACCCAGCCCGGCAACACGGACGAGGCCGTTTTCATTACAGGAGGGCCTTTCCTGGGAGTGAGACCCGGGGTGGGGTGCGCTCCCCTCTCGCCTGGGGCCCGTGTGGTGTGCAGCCGCCCACGGACGTTTCATTATCTCAAGCAGAAGTCGCCTTCTATCGGCTGCCGGCTTGGTATGAAACCGGAGTGATCACGAGAGCTTTTTGGCTTCCGAGCCAAGAACGGTGAGCAGCCCGGGGGTCACTGATTTCTTCCCGGGAAAGCTCGCGCGCACGCGTGTTGCGGGCCCGGGTGGGGGTCTCGGTGCCTGGATCTAAACAGCTCCACGCAGGCCTGGCGTGTGCCCCCAGCACGCCGGCCCCGCCCGGGCCCTCCGTTCCCTCGCTGGTGGCAGGGGCGAGCCGGCCTCCGGGGTCCTCGGGCTCAGGCGTCCGATGACAACTCGGGGGATTTTTTCCACGCGCGGTTTCCTTCCGTGGCACCCACGTGGATGGTGGCGGGGGTTGCCCAGCCTCTAGGGTCTGCGGGGGAGGCCTCTGGGGCCCCTGAGGCTTCTGACTCCCCTCTGTCGCCCGCTTCTGCCATTTCTGCCACGTACTTGATTTTCTTCCTTCTTTCCTCCGTGCCCGACGACTGCAGCTCTGACTTTGGCTTGAATACCTCCTGTGACGGTGTGCTCCCCACCTTACGGGCAGCCCCGTCCGCTACAGGGATGTTTTACACTTAGAGAGTCTTTTCTCAGGCAGAACAAAGAGACCGTCCGCTCTCGGCCGTCACGCGGATCGAGGCCAGTTTTTCTCCCACACGACCGTGTTCGGGGGCTGAGGGGTGATGAAGAGCCCCTCACTCCGTCCTGCTGCAGGGTGAGGACTCCCAGGTCCTGAGTCGTTTATGGGTTGTCGTTATGAGACGCCTCATCATTCTGGCTCGGCCCTTATAAATGAGTCACATATTTATATGGTATATAAATATTGATATAATTATACACAAAGATGGATCGTAAAGGTCCCATAATGTCACTACAGAGAGTCTGTGTACTGAGGGAGAAGAAAGACGCCATCAAAGTTCTCACTTTTAACCCCGTTATAATTCGTACTTTGGCGTATTCTTTTCTGCCTTTTCCTCCCACAGATTCCTAAATCTGATTTCATCCACGTCATGTCAGAGCTGCTTCTCGTGTTCCTCAGTCTTTATAACCATCATGTTTAAAAAAAATTTTTTTTAATGTTTATTTATTTTTGAGACAGAGAGAGACAGAGCATGAATGGGGGAGGGGCAGAGAGAAAGGGAGACACAGAATCTGAAACCGGCTCCAGGCTCTGAGCTGTCAGCACAGAGCCCAACGCGGGGCTCGAACCCACGGACCGTGAGATCATGACCTGAGCCGAAGTCGGACGCTCAACCGGCTGAGCCACCCAGGCGCCCTATAACCATCATTTTGAAGGGACACGTGCCCTCCTCTCTATGGATGTATTATAATTTATTTACCCAGACTCACGCTGTCCAACGTTTAGCCTGTTTCCATTTTTGTGCTATGGGACTCAAGGCCCTGATGGACGTTTCTGGGTGCACCGGGGCATTTCTCTGACAACGTGCCCGGGAGGTGCCTCACTGGGTCTGAAGATGTGCATGTTGATGGTTTGCCGAGCAAACTCCTCTCGAGTCCCCTCAGGAAGACTCTTGTGGCACCGGAGCCCCTGAGACCCGCCAGCCTTCACCTGCTTCCCTCCCCAAGCTGCCAGAGCGTCCCCCAGGCTGTTTCTCCCAAACGGACCCGGACAGCAACCCACTGCCACTGTCACCTGGTCTCAGCCACCACGACCTCTCCTGCATCACCAATAGCCTCCTCGCTGCCTCTCTGCTTCTGCCCACGGCCTCTGACGGTTTGTGTCCAGCAGAAGAGGCAGACGAGGCTCAGGGTCCAGCCTGACACTCGTCCTCTCAGAACAGAAGCCAAGTCCTTACTGCAACTCGAAAGGGCCGTGGTCTGGCCCAACTCCTACAGCCTCTGGCCTCTGGCGTCTGAGGCAGCCGCCCCGGGGTCTCTGCTGTGGCCCCAGGGCCTTTGCACTCACTGTCCCCCTGGCTGGAACTCCCTGCCCTCCCCCTCCCTGTTCCTGGGCTTCGCTCTGGTGTCACTTCTGTCGTGAGGGCTCCCCTCCCCACCACGTTCAACAGTGCCCAGCTACCCCTGTCCCCCTCCCTCTTCTCCCCTGTCCCCCTCCCTCCCTCCCTGGGTTAATTTTGCTCCGTCACACATATCACCCCCCATTGCACATTTTGCTTATTTATCTTGTTTTTATCTTCCTAAATATGAGCTAGAATATAAGCTCCAGGAGGGAAGAGCTTTGGTCCGTTTCGTCTGCTGTTTAGACTATCCCCGCCTCCCCCTACATTTTTGCCGTTTTCATCTGTACATCTGAATATTTTCACTCCCTTTCTCTATTTTTTAAAAAAAAATTTTTTAACGTTTATTTATTTTTGAGACAGAGAGAGACAGAGCATGAACAGGGAGGGGCAGTGAGAGAGGGAGACACAGAATCCGAAGCAGGATCCGGGCTCCCAGCTGTCAGCACGGAGCCCGACATGGGGCTCGAACCCACGAGCCGTGAGGTCATGACCTGAGCTGAAGTCTGAAGTCGGACGCTTAACCCACTGAGCCACCCAGGTGCCCCATCTGTTTTTTTTTCTTTTAATATTTATTTTTGAGAGAGAGCACAAGCGAGGGAGGGGCAGAGAGAGAAGGGGAGAGACACAGAATCAGAGAGAGAGAGAGGGAGACCCAGAATCCGAAGCAGGCTCCAGGCTCCGAGCTGTCAGCACAGAGCCTGACACGGGGCTCGAACCCACGAACCATGAGATTGCGACCTGAGCTGAAGTCAGACGCTCAACCGACTGAGCCCCTCAGGAGCCCCCTGTTCCTCATAGTTTTCACCATTTGTAAAGGATGAGGCTCCAGTAAGTACCTGTTGAATGAATGAACGAATGAACAAACGAACGAACGCACGAACAGGGATTCCGAGAGGGTCGCGGGAGACGGGCAAGCGTCCAGCCCAGCGTCCAGCACAACCCCCACCACCGCTGGGATTGCGCCAAGTCCCCGGGTGACACAGGTCGGCCGAAAACCGAGGACGCTCGCCCCCGCCCTCTCCCCCAGGCTGCCCCCGGCCCGTCGCGCTGGCTCCCGCTCCGCGTGGGGACGTGCGTTTCCCGAGCGTCCTCCTCGCTGGGAGCCTCCCGCACGTCCGTCTCCGAGCGCGGGGCCGAGACCTCTCCCGGCTGTGCGGTCCTGTGACGTCGCGGAAGGAACGGAAGCCACCTCCTCTCACTCATTCTTCCACAAAAGAAGCCGTCACTGGGCCCCGTTGCGTGCCGAGGTCGCCGCGGGAGGTGGGGGGGTCCGGCCGCGTCCGCCCGCACTGCCGTCACAGGCAGGATGTCTCTCCAGCCCGGGGTCCTTTTTCCCCAACGGCGGTCTGCCCTCCAGGGGGGCCTGGGCCGCCAGGGGCCTGCGACAGGCTCCCTCGCTTTCCCGCCAACGCCAGAGGAAAGATGCCCTGTCGCCCGCGAGGGCCCCACCCGACTGCGAGCGCCACACGGGCAGCGACCTCCCCGTCCCGTCCACGCCTGCGTTACCGTGGCGTAGCCCAGCCCGCGGCCAGAGGCGGAGCTCGTGAGCGTCTCTTGGCCTCGTGATGAAAGACACGGCCCCCACGCGACCCTGGGGACCAGGCACGTTGCGGAAGGCCCCGCGCCTGACAGAGCCCTCGCGGGTCCTGGCTCCTTCGGCTCTGGGTCCCGCCTCCCCTGCGACACACACACCGGTCCCCGGACTGCGCCCGCCTTCCTGCTCAGCTCCAGCCCCCTCGGGCCTCGTCAGCAGGACCCTGAAGTGACTGTGCACGCACTGAGGCCAGGCGCTCGGAGCTCCCGCGACAAAGCCCTCCTGACAGGTGGTTTTGGGGGACGCAGGACAGGTGCTTCTGCTGCAAAGCCCGGGACTGAAATCTCTTAGGAGCCCGTGTGGCCTCCAGCTCACTCTGCAGCTGTGTGTCTAGAGGAGGACGGGGCCTCTCAGGTCCCCCCCAAGCTCTGAGCCCACAGCGAGAGGGACGGGCCGAGCCTCCAAACCATCCCACCTGCAGAGCCCTGGGACTGGCCAGAGAGGCCGCACGGCGTGTCGGATGGGCTCTGCCCGCGGGCCGAGGGACTCCCGCCTCCGGGAAGCCCGTGTTCCCGCACCTGCGCCGTGAGGCTCGCGGGCCCGGGCAGGGGCCGTCCATCCGTCCGTCCGCCGCCGCATCCGTTACCTTGCACTGCTTCTGTCAAAGTTGATCTTCCCTTCTTTGTGTCGGTTCCTTGCATTCAAAAAAATGTCTCATCTGGAAAGAAGGACACATGTGCAGGAAATCGCAGACAGATACCGGCAGGGCCCGTGCAGCCTTCACCCCTCGTCCCCAGCGTTGGCGTCTTGCATGACGTCGGTCCGGGATCAGACCCACGGGGTAGATGTCGGAGCGACGCTCACGGCTTGTCCGGGCTCACCGGCCACGTGTGCACGTGTGTGTGCAGGCGTGCTATGCTCACGGGCAGCTCTCTGTGTTAGCACCGCACTCAAGGCACGGAACTGGACCGTCCCCGCAAGCCCCCTCTGCTATGCCTTTCCAGCCTGAGACCCCTGCCCGTCTTGGCTGCTCCCCGCTAGGAGGAAGGAGAAAAGGAGCCCCCGGACCCAGTGACTCGTCCTCTGCAGCGGCACGGACGGCTTTGGCCAAGCAGAGGACCAAAGAGAGGCAAATGAAGCGGGAGCTTTGGAGGGAGTGGAAACGAGGCGAGTCCCAGAGACGCGTGTTGGCAAACCCTCCCGTTCTGTGCATCTGGCAAGCATTTCACACCGTCTTGGCCCGGCTCTTCTCTTCGGCCTGGGTTGGCCATGTTAGCGATGCCCAAGATTGAGGCCAGGGAGACACGGCTGAACCCAGGTAAGCACGGCTCGTGTCGGGTGCTCTGGACGAGACACATCCACCAGGACTCCGCGTGGAAGCTACGAGGCCAGGACGAGGGGGTGGGGCAAATCCAGGAGGGCAAAGCCCAGACCTGCTGCAGGCTTCCTTCCCGTGCCCCATCCAGCAGGGGCACCGACGCGGGCATCCAGCAGGGGCACCGACGCGGGCTCACATAAAGCGGGCGTGAACAAACTGCCCCGAACGAGCCGCTGAATTTCAAAGAGAAGGCTCCTCAGGCATCCCGGCAGAAGAGCCAAGTCACTTACAGCGGGAGACGGGGGTGGGGCTGGGCTCGCACTTGCCCACCGCGGCCAGGGACACGCTGGAATCAGCTCAAATAGGCCCGCGAGAGCCAATTATTAAACTTCCAGAAACCTTGCCAGCTGCCTGACATCATATCGGTCGCTTGAAACCGGCCTCGGTGGGAGTATTTATAACCACAGAAACGGGCGAACTTCATACAAAAGTTCCTCCCGCGCAGAGAACTGGCCGTTAAATGCTTTCTGGCGCACGCGGAGGGCACGCGGCTTCAGAGCCCCAAGAAACGACGTTTCATGATCTGTATGCATTTTCAACATTTTTAATGTACTTTTAGGAGATTAAAATTTTTTTAAGTTTATTTATTTTCAAAGAGAGAGACAGAGAGAGAGAGGGCACCAGCGGGGCAGGGGCAGAGGGAGAGGGAGAGAGAATCCCAAGCAGGTTCCTCACCGTCGGCACTGAGCCTGACACGGGGCTCGAACTCGTGAACCGTGAGATCATGACCTGAGTCGAAGTCCGACAGTCGGACGCTCAACCGACTGAGCCGCCCCGGCGCCCCTGAGACTTAATTATTTTTTAGGGCGGTTTTAGGGCCACAGCAGAAGGGAGGGGTTGGCACAGAGATTTCCCATCTACTTCCTGCTCCCTCCCCCACAGCCTCCCCCCTACCAACGTCCCCCCGGGTGATGTGTTTGTACCATAGAGGCCTGCTCGGCCACGTCGTCACCCAGAGTCCTCTGTCTACACTGGGGCTCCCTCGTGGTGGTCTATGCTCTTGGACAAATGCGTCAGGCCCTGAGCCCGCCATTCTGGTGTGAGGGAGACTCATTTCACCGCCTCGGAAATCTCCGTTCATCCTTCCCGCCCCCCAGTCCCTGGCAGCCACGGGCCTTTTCCTGCCTCCATAGTTGTGCTTTTTCCAGAATGTCATCTGGTTGGTATTATGCAGCACGGAGCCTTTTCAGACTGGCTTCTCTCACTCGGCGATCTGCATTTAAGGTCCTTCCGCGTCTTTTCGTGGCTTGATAGCTCATTTCTCTTTAGCGCCAAAGAACACCCCATTCTCTGGATGGGCCATGGCTTGTTTACCCACGCACCTGCTGAAGGACGGCTTGGGTGTTTCTGAGCGTTGGCGGTTCTGGACACGGCTACTGGAAAGGTCCGTGTGTGGGGTTTTGTGCGGACGTAAGTTTTCACCCCTCCCGGGTGGTTACCGGGAGCGCGATAGCTGGGATCCTGTGCTCCCGGCAACAGCGAGCTCCTGCTGCCCGTGTGCGTCTGAACGTCGGCCGTCCTCGCAGATGCCCCCACGGCCCGCCGCGTTCACGTGCGCCTCCCTGACGACGTGCCGCGTGGGGCGTCTTTCCCTGTGCCCAGCCGCCCGCCTCCTGTGTGCCTCCTCTCGGGTTGATGTGTCCGTTCAGGGCTCTGGCTCACTCTTAAGTCTGGCTGTTCGCTTCCTTACCGTCGAGGCTTAGGAGGTCTTCGTGCAGTTGGGGCGACAGGCCTTTCTCGGATGTGTCTTTTGCGAGCGTGTTTTCTCCCGGTCCGCGGCTTGTCTTCTCGCTCCCTTGACGGTGTCTTTCACGGTTGGTACAAAGTGAACCACCAGAATACCTGAAAGTAAGCCGACCGTCGCCACCACGAGCGATGAGGGCCGAGCGGAGGGCGGGGGGCAGCGTGCGCAATTTTGTCATCGTTCAGGGCAGACAGATGAAGACCCACGGGCCAGATTCGATTTGCCGCCTGTGTTTGTAAATAAAGTCCTGCTGGAAGGCCCCCCCCTGCTCGCTCATCTACGAACGTCTACGCCGCCCTCTTGCTACCACGGCCGAGGACGACCGGGGCGGAGCTGGGGCGGGGGGCACAGGTGGAGACCCTCGTGTGCCCTCGGGCACCCCGGCCGACTTGGGGTCTCGGTGAGTCAGGGACCAACCCACCATCCACACAGTCACCCCGTTCTCCCGTCCCTCCGCATCCCGCTGGGCAGCACATCCCCCTTCTCGGGGAGCGAACCACTGTTCTCTTTTAACGTATTGAAGGAGCCCACAGAAACAACACCTCCCCTTTCCACCATTTAGGGACTCGCCGTGGTTTGGGCCACCCCACTACCCAAGCACCCTGAAGCGACGCCTGTAAGCGGCAAGGCCTCGCCATTTTAACGTGCTCGTAACCGGTTCCACAAAGTGCAGCCAGACGTGCAGCGGAACCTCTGTATTAGCTGTTGGCGGCTGAATACCAAATTGCCCCCCGAACCCTAGCGGCTCGGAGCGACAAGTATTTATGCCTCACGGTTCTTGTGGGTCAGGTACGCGGGAGCGGCTGGGCCGGCGGGTTCCGTCTCAGGGCCTCTTAGGACGTTCGGGTCTGAAGGCGGGAGGATTGGCTTCCAGGAAGGCTCGCTCACGTGGCCGTGGACAGGGGGCCTCGGTTCCGTGCTGGCTGTTGGTAGCTTCAGTCCCTTGCCCCGTGGAGCTCTACGGGGCTGCTCGGGGGTCCTCACGACAGGGCGCTGGCTCCCCCCAGACCGCTTGATCCAAGAGAGAGAACAAGGTTATAACTCACGGTCTCGGATACAGACACCCTCACTTCTGGTTTCTTCTCTCATTAGAAACAGTGACTGAGTCCGGCCCCTGCTCACGGGTGGGGGTGTGTGGGGAGGGGTAGGCCTCACCTCCCGAAGGAAGGGGTTTCAAAGGTTTTGTGAACGTATTTAAAGACGATCCCAGCTTTCAACCCAAGAAGGGATACAAGAAATAAATATGTAAAAGTGGTCTGAGAGACAACAGGTCAGGCAGGCGACAGAAGAGAATCTGAACGTAGCAGGTGGCCTTGGATATGTGGAGGGAATTCCTGGGAATTAAAGCATGGTTGCTGACTTCCTCTTTTTCGTTGTTTTGTTTTAAGTTTATTTATTTATTTTGAGACAGAGAGAGCAAGAGCGAGAGAGAGAACCCCACGCAGGCTCCGTGTTGTCAGCACAGAGCCCCACGCGGGGCTCCAACCCACGAACCGTGAGATCGTGACCTGAGCCAGAACCAAGAGTCGGACGCTTACCGGCTGAGCCCCCCGGGAGCCCCCTCTCCTTTGGTTTTCTTCACACCAAAGCCTCTGGCCTCGTCCTGTCTGCAGGTGCTTCACCTGCTTCGTTCCTGGAATACCGTTAAGTGAACTCCGCCCGCGAGCATTTCCTGAGCTACAACTCTCGTTTCTTGGGCGGGGGGCCTGCTTTCCGTCCGGCCTCCCTGCCTCCCGAGCCTCCCTCGTCTGACGGGAATGCCTTGCTCTCTAGGTGCGGCCGTCTGCCCTCAGGGAGGGTCAGGCACCAGGTCTCCGTGCCCCAGGTACAGAGAGCCTCAGACTCCCCTCTGCTCGCCCACCTGCTTGGGTGGAAGGTTGGGGTCCACGCTGCCCCCTATGAGTCCGGTCTGCTGCCAGCCCGGCTCTGCCCCCCGTCAATGCCCTTTCAGCATGCGTTCCGCGCCCCGTCTGCCCACCCGATGCAGCCTGTGACCACCCCACCGGCTCCTGGCGCCTCGCGCTGGTGATCTGGTAAGTAAAACGTCTCGTCTCCTCAAGCCAGTCTTTCGATCTAGGAGCAAGTTACACAAGAAAGGAGGAAAACAAATGCGTGGAGCATCCCGTTCGAAACGTGCAGAAGGACCGACTGAGTTGCAGTTACGCACGAAGTCCGGATGCTGTTGGCCTGGGGCACACGCAGCGAAATTGATGAACCATCGGGAGAAACAAAGAGAAAGCACCACAGAGCCAAAGGAAGTAATAAGAAAAAAAATATTTTTTTCCAGACCCCAGGAACTATATGTGCTGAAAACTGATTCCATAAGAGCTGGGAGATCTGAACAGACTGAAAACAATGGAAGGAGTTGAGAAAAGCTATAAAAAAAAAAAAAAAGAAAAAGAAAAGAAAAGCAAACTCCAGGAAAGCGCCAAATCCAGATGGTCTCAAAGGTAAACTCCTTCCAATGTTCGAGGAACAGACGAACCTGATGCTATTTAAACCCTTCCAGAGCCTGGAGAGAGAAGGGTGGCTTCCCAAT
The DNA here is from genome assembly GCF_018350215.1 of Panthera leo. Lineage (NCBI taxonomy): Eukaryota > Metazoa > Chordata > Mammalia > Carnivora > Felidae > Panthera > Panthera leo. The sequence goes on along the minus strand of NC_056692.1, from coordinate 1,095,906 downwards.
TCTTTTTATAAAACTAACGTAGGGTGGATACCAAAATTTGACAAAATTAGCACAAAAATAGAAAACTTTAGACCAATCTCCACTCAGGATTCTTGAGAGAGAGAGAGAGAGAGAGAGAGACCAAGTAGGGGAGGGGCAGAGACAGAGACACAGAATCCGAAGGAGACTTCAGATTCTGAGCTGTCAGCCCAGAGCCCGACCCGGGGCTCGAGCCCACGAACCGTGAGATCACGACCTGAGCCGAAGTCGGGTGCTTAACCCACTAAGCCCCTCAGGTGCCCGTGAGGAGTTCTGACTGAATTCTATTTGCAGACCCAAGTCAAAGTTAATGGACTAACCTTGCATCGTGGGCGTGGATGGTTGTCCCCATGGCAGGCAGTCGGGGGCTGGAGTGGTGCTGACCTTCACCTGCTCCGAGGGGCCCCGCGCCCGCGTCCGCCTCAAGGGAATGGTTGAGAACCGGCAATAACACAGCAAGTGATGTTCTCGGCCATAACGATTGCTTCGACTATGAGTTTAGTCCTAAGATGCTCTGATCAGAGTAAACACCCCCAAAGCAACTTTTTATCTCCTCAACGTTTGGAGAAAGAAAAGCTTTCTCTTCTGGGTTACAGGGTGTGCAAACGTCAGGTGTACAGGTTTCCTAAGAAGAAGGCCAGCCAGCCCACGGGCCAGCGTGCAGGGCAGGGTGGGGCTCGGCGTCACGGGTAACGGCGCCCTGAGCACACTGCACCTGAAGCTTCTACTCTCACTGGGGTATTTTCACCCACGCTGATAAATTCTCTTTACGGTTCAAGGCAACTCGAACGGGCTTTCTACGACTTGCCGCTGAAAACACTCGAGTCCGGCCCGATATTTTCTTAAGCGTAATTTAAAAAGTTGGGCTCACGGGTGACCTCGTGCATGGGTAGCATCGTTCTCACCGAGCATGCCAATGAGTCAGGACTCGAGACGGGGACACCGAAAGGGAAGAGGCCGACTGTCCTTATTCCCAGTGAGCGGCCTGGAGCGCAGTAGGGGGGTTCGGCGAAAGGCAGATTCCGACAGAAATACCCCAGACCCACGGTTCTGCTGGAGGCTCACAGTAGCTCGTCGGAAAATGCTGCGGGAATTACAGAAAAACTCAGAGTATTTGAGCATGAATTTACTCTGGGTCCGTCAGGACGCCCCGCGGAGGACCCGACGCACAGGAGGCTGCCCGCAAGAGAAGCCGGGCCTCGCTGTCAGGGAGTGGCGTCCATAGGGAGGGCACGACCTCAAGGGAATCGATGAACGAACTCCGTGAAGGGACCCTCGGGGCCCTCCTCGGCCAGGGAGCCTCCCGCGACTCCAGGAGGCCCTGATGTCGGGGCCACAGGCGAGCCGATGGGTCCCCTCTGTCACTGAGCACATAAATAGTTATGAAGTCTCTGTTTCTGGGAAAGCAGACAGGAGGGAGAGGGGAGGGGGGTTGCTACTGGCACTGTGGACTTCATTCAGCACGTGGGAGGCAGGACAAGGACGTCCCAGTTTTTAAAATGTCTGTATCTAAACCCCGCCCCCCGCCCCGATCCCCGCCAGGAGAAATGGCCTTCACGGACCCTTGGGACCAGAGTGGATTTCAGGAGGCTGATAGGAAGTCGCAGAATTCTGTCCACAGCCAGGATCAGGGCTCCTGTGCCCAAGGTCAGATGCCAGCGTAAGGTCAGGGCTGGGAGCAGGGTCTGAGCTCAGTCTGCGAGGGGCGAAGTTTGGGTCTAGGCCTGAGGCCAGGTGGGGGCTCCATGCGGGTCGGGGTATGGCCTGTCTGCTTCCGGGGGACACTTGGTATAGCTCAGAGGCCTGCGTGAGGATTTAGTGGGTCTCCTGGGGTCTCTGAGCTGAACGAATGCACGGCGATGTGACAGCACGTGGCCCCGGCCTCCAGACCCCGGTCCAGCAGGAAGGCGTCCTCCCAGAACCAAACCTGTTTCTAGGCCCGTGTGGCTCTGTTTGTCCCACCGGGCCACTGATGTGCCCAACGCTGAGAGCAGGTGCACAAGGCGAGTATTATTATCCCTGTTTTACGGGCAAGGAAAACAGACCTGGATGTTTTCTGCATCCTGATGTGTATTCCTCATGGGTTTTTTAAAATTTCATTTCTGGGGCATCTGGGTGGTTGAGTCGGTTAAGCGTCCAACTTCGGCTCAGGTTATGATCTCACAGTTCCGTGAGTTCCAGCCCCGCGTCGGGCTTTGTGCTGACAGCTCAGAGCCTGGAGCCTGCTTGGGATTCTGTGTCTCCCTCTCTCTCTGCCCCTCCCCTGCTTGTGCTCTTTCTCAAAAACAAATAAACATTAAAAAATAAAATAACATTTCATTTTTAATTGAAGTATGGTTGATCCAACTCAGCACATTAGGAAACGCTCACCACCCTAAGCGTCGTGAGTTCCTCGTGTTTTGAGGTTGTTTTCATTTCCCCTCCCCCGCCCCCGCTCCTGGATCAAGCAAGACCTGACAGGGTTTCCCAGCCAGACCAGCAAACCCGCCATCGAGGAGATGCTTCTCCTTCTGCCTGAAGGCAGGACGCCTGGTGCAGACGCGGGTGACTCTCTTGCTCTCGCCTCTGCTCAGCCTGGGAGGCCAGGAAGCCCCTTCCTGGAAGGGATTCCCCGTGAGAGACATTGGGGCTGAGTGGGGCTGGCCTGGCTGGAAAGACGGAAGGACGGGCGGCTTGCAGCAGGGTAGTGCGGAGGGGGCAGGGGTCGGTCGGAGCGGCACGTGGGTGCCCCGAGGGGCAGGGTGCCTGGCGTCCTCGAACGCACGACCGGCCCCCGACCTGCGCTCTTGGGTGTTAGGGGGGCAGGGGGGTGGGAGGTGCTAGCCCGGGGTCTGCTGTGCTGTCCTCTTCCCTGCAGAACGGACAGGGCGCATGGTCTTCCCTCCTCCTGGGTCCCCTCCCTGGGGCTCCCTCGGCCAGGGGAGGGGACGTGGGCCGCCAGGTGGATGTGACTGCGTCCTTCCGCAGCGTGGGTCAGTGTCTGTGGGCCTCGGGGACTCCTCACTGCCATCTCCTCCCTCCACACGGCCTCCCCGTCTCCAGGGTCTCGGCCGCAGCCTTTCTGAAGCTCGCACCCCTTTTCTTTGGCCAAAGACCCCGCTGCCCCCGCTGGACCGGCCTCCTCGCTGCGGGAGGAGGGAGGCCGGTGGGTTTTCCGCGTGCAGAACAAGGAGGTCCGCTGGTACTCCCTTTCCAACGACGAGCAGCTCCTGTCAGGGCTGACAGATGAGTGTGGGCGGCTCGGGTGACAGAGATGGATGGGGATCCCCGTGCTTGCGCCCCGCACACGCGGCCCGTCTGGGCATCGCCCCTCTTGGGATCAGGCTAATCAGATGGCCGCTTACAGAGCCATTACTCGGTCAGTTGTGCTGGGGGGTGGCGTGCGGGGCCTCACCAAGAAGACAGTTAGGACCCCTGGCTCGTGAGGGACGCGGGCGCCATTAGGTGGTGGTGGTGATGATAACCCACAGGCCCCGAGCCACATCGGAGGCCCGGCCGCTCCTCCCGGGGGCAGGGCCCCTGCTGAGCCCGGCCCAGCCAGCCCCACTGTGCTCGACGAGGAACCAGACCTCGTGTGAGGGCCGCTTGGGCTTCATGAATGGCCTTGCGCCTGACACAGAGGACAACCTGCTTGCTTTCGGGTCACCTGCCGCCTTTGTTTGAACCCGGGGCCCCGGGTGTGCCACTGGGTGTTCAGGCAGTTCCCTGGGACGAGGTTCCTGTACGTGTGTGCAGTAATGTATTCTCCATCCTGGGGCCCGTGATTGTACGATAAAACAAGCAGGCTGGGAATCAATACAGAAATGTAAAAAAAAAAAAAAAAAAAAGCTCTGAATCATTGTCATAACCAGCAACTGTGCTTTTCAGCTGAGAAACGTTTTCTTTTCTATTCTGGAATGGTGGCAGCAAACTCCAGGCCCCGGGCGCTGGGACCGAGGCTCTTTGCTGCTCGTAGGTCGACATCACCCGCAGGAGAGACCACGACGGCCGGCCGGTGACGGGCTGAATTGGCTACGATAATGACGGGGTGTGTGATTCCCTGCTGTGCAAGCACCCACGGGTGCCAGCTCTGAGCTGGGCACCTGTGCATTTGCTAAGCTATACGTTTGAACAATTCCTCAGGCTCCTCTGCCCCGCCCCCCCCCCAAATGTGTAGCAATTCCCTCTACACCATTCCCAGCGGATACGTCTGGACTCTCCCCTTGAGCGTGAACGCCTACAGGACAGCAGCTCACTTCTGAAAAAGCCCACCTGCCTCCTGGTCTTGATGGCAGAGCGAGCTCACGCGGGAGCCCCCTCGCTGCTCTCTCGGAACGCACGTGTGTGCGCACACGCACATCAAGACCGTGTGGCAAACAGAATTCTGTCTTGCTTTTATGGGACCCGTCATCCTGAGAACCAAAACAATTTCTATAGGCCGGAAGTGAAATGGAGACACCCGTGTGCAGGGGAGGAGCTCAGAGACCAGAAGCTGCCTGCGGACCAGGACGTTCCCTCGTAAAGGAACAGGAAAGTGAAAAACATCCGATTAACGTTGGATGGACTGGCTGTGGGATTTAAAAAAATTTTTTTAATGTTTGTTTATTTTTGAGAGAGACAGACAGAGGGTGAGCAGGGGAGGGGCAGAGAGAGAGGGAGACACAGAATCCGAAGCAGGCTCCAGGCTCCGAGCTGTCGGCACAGAGCCCGACGCGGGGCTCGAACCCACGAACCGCGAGATCATGCCCTGAGCTGAAGTCGGACGCTTAACAGACTGAGCACCCCCCAGGGTGCCCCCAAGCCCGGATTTTAAAAGCACAGTGTTTAAAGCAGCTATATAAATATGCTCGAAAGACCAAAGTCATCACGAGTCAACAGATAGAGAATGTCTGCTGGGAAACGGGGACTGAAAAGAACCAAATGGAAATTCTCGAACTGCAAATGATAGCAGCTGAAAGAAAGAATTCACCAAACAGGCTTAGTAGCAGATTAGAGGTGAAGGAAGAACAGATATGTGAACTTGAAGATAAATCACAAGAAATGACCCGACTGGGAGGCAGCAGGCACGGGGTGGGGGCAGGGGGGCTCATCACGTGGCGGGCCAGGGGGCAGTGCCCCGGGCGGGTAGTGCAGCCAGCTGACGTGAGCCCTCCCTTCCGCTGGGCACCGCAGAGAGCCCACTTAGCGCCAGCTCCTTCGGGCACCTCGTCAGCCCTGTCCCTAGCATCGTGCCAGTCATTTCTTAAGGCAGCTGCTTTCCTCCTCAGTGCATGGGTGGGGAAGTCGAGGCTTGGAGGGGTTATGTTCACTTGTCCCCAAAGTCCAGATTGTCTGGTCCAGGCCCGTGTGCGTGCCCACTGCCCCCAGCAGACCGTTTCACGCCCCAGAGCCTCTCCGCACAGTCTTCCCTGGGCCTGGAGGGTCAAGGCCTCGCCGCCTTCTGTATTTTCGTGGGGTGCCTCTGGATTTGCCAGGTTTCTCCTCCTTGAGTGAGGGGAGGGTCCTCCGGGGGGGAAGGACAGCTCATCAACCCCAGGCCCCCGGACATAGTATGTTGCCACAAGGACAGGAGACCGGGCGGGACTCGGTCCCAGCTCTGCCTCCAGTCTGGCCGCCGTGACCTTGGGGAAGCCTCTCCTCACCTCTGCTCTGGACTACGTCCCACCCGCACAGTGAGGGCTGGGGCGCCTGTCACCCTGGACAGGAGGGACCGCCGTGCTAAGGGGTGTGGACTTGCCAGCACTGATCATCAGCTGTCTGCATCGTCTTCAGTGACTGACGCCTTTCTTGGAAGGAATCCACGCCATAACTGCTAATCTCAGTGAGGCGTTCGGATCCACGACTCTCCTAATTCCACGGGAACGTGGGTTGTTTCTTCCCTGTGGGCGCTGAGGCTCCGGGGGCGGTGACGGGCGTCCAGGTCAGGCCGAGGGGCCCAGGGCATGGCTGGTGCACCACAGAGGAGCCCTGGGCTGCGATTTCACACTCGGCCTCGGGCCAGAGGATGCCGCCTGTGTCCATTATGCTCATCAAGGGAGGCTTTGTCTTCCCCGGTCGGCCTAATTGCTGTCCTCATTTGGACGGCACTGGAGCCGTTTAGTAATGAAAATCGCCCCGTGCTAATCCGGCATTCGGAGCCACGCAGAGAGGGGAAGACGCTGTTCTTGCCGTTACAGGTGCAAAGCCCCTCCGGGCTGTTTGTGTGCAATTATCCTCCAATGGCCTGGAAATTACAGTCCGGTCGCGGTGGCTGCTAACGAGGACTAATTACACCACCACAGGGCTGCCCGGGACACTTAGAACAAATGGCTGTTGTGGGAGCTTGGTGATAGGTAGGGAAAATCCCATTTATTCCTGGAGCAGACGAAAAGGCTGCCAGAGCTTGGAAAGGCTTAGCTGGTGTCTCCTGGGCATTAAAGACTGGTTTCTCAATCAGTGTTACCAAATTCACAGAGAGACGCCCACCCATCCGCCCACCCCATCTCCCTGTTTATCCTGCACCAGACATCCATCCATCCATCCATCCACCCATCCATCCATCCATCCATCCTACCCCATTTCTCCACCATCTCTCCACCATCCAACCATCCACCCATCCATCCACCCATCATCCATCCATCTATCCATTAATCTATCCACCATCCATCCATCTATCCACCATCCATCCATCCATCCACCCATCCATCTATCCACCCATCCATTCATCCATCCATCCATCTATCCACCATCCATCCATCCATCCATCCATCCATTAATCTATCCACAATCCATCCACCCATCCATCCATCCACCATCCATCCATCCATCCACCCATCCATCTATCCACCATCCATCCATCCATCCATCCATTATCCTTCCATCTGCCCACCATCCATCCATCCATCCACCCATCATCCATCCATCTATCCAGCATCCATCCATCCATTAATCTATCCACCATCCATCCAACCATTCATCCATTATCCTTCCATCCATCCACCATCCATCCACCATCCTTCCATCCATCCATCCTACCCCATTTCTCCACCATCTCTCCACCATCCAACCATCCATCCATCCATCCACCCATCCATCCATCCATCCTTCATCCTTCTATCCATCCTTCCACACATCCATCTTCCACCCACCCATCCATCCATCCATCCACCATCCATCCATCCATCCTACCCCATTTCTCCACCATCCATCCACCCATCATCCATCCATCTATCCATTAATCTATCCACCATCCATCCATCCATCCATTCACCATCCATCCACCCATCCATCCATCCATCCATTATCCTTCCATCTGCCCATCCATCCATCCATCCATCCACCCATCCATCCATCCATCTATCCACCATCCATCCATCCATTAATCTATCCACCATCCATCCATCCATTCATCCATTACCCTTCCATCCATCCACCATCCATCCATCCATCCATCCTACCCCATTTCTCCACCATCTCTCCACCATCCATCCATCCAACCATCCACCCATCCATCCACCCATCATCCATCCGTCTATCCATTAATCTATCCACCATCCATCCATCTATCCACCATCCATCCATCCATCCACCCATCCATCTATCCACCCATCCATCCATCCATCCATCCATCCACCATCCATCCATCATCCATCCATCTATCCAGCACCCATCCGTCCATTAATCTATCCACCATCCATCCATCATCCTTCCATCCATCCATCCATCCTCCTCCAACCAGCCACCATCCTTCCATCCATTCCTCTTCCTCTTTTTCCATCTGTTATATATCTGTGCATCCACCCATCTCTTCATCAGTGCCACTATTCATCTACCCACCATGCATCTCCATCCACCCAACACACTTCTGTCAAGCTCTCACTTAGAGCTACACCTGATGCTGCGAGTCAGAGATGAGTCAGGAGTGATCCCGCACACCAGAAAACATCACAGGCACTCGGCAGAGAGTTTTGAATGAATGAAAACAGAGTGAATATTTTCTCAGTGGAGGAGAGAAAATTGTGGAGACTCTGCTAAGCGGGAAGATGGCAAAAGGGTATAGCAGATGTGAGAAGAGAGAAAAATACAGAGCCATCCATCCCGGTCACACATGCACGTGAGCAGAAGAGACAGAGGTAAGGGGGGTGTGGTGCGTGCGCTCGGGGTCTGAGACCGGCAGGTGCCCTCGTCTCTCCAAGGTTCTTAGAGCAACTTCTGGGGTGCTGGAAGCACCTGCACGACAATCGTGGGCCGTCCTGTGCTGATGTCCTTGACTTCCCCAAGGCGTCTGCCCCTGCCATGGTTTCCCCCATCTTCCTGCCCAGCCTACCCTGCCTAGAAAGAGAAGGAGATCCTCCCAGGTAGGAGAACCCAGTGTTGGATGTGCATAACACAGGGGAGGTCTTGAGGTTTGGCGAATGTTAATTCTGTCCCCTGGGGGCTGGAGCCCAGGGACCAAGGGTCAATGACAGAGGGAGGGCAGTGGGGCCAAGGCCGCATCGGTCCAGGCAGAGCTGAGAGGCTTGGGATTTGCCACCACAGGGAAGATGAGGACCCACTGATGGACTTTAAGCAAGTGACTTGCATTTTTAAAATTATTACTCTCATGTAGGGAATTGGTTACTGGTAATTGATTACTACTCTGCAGGGAACTGACTGGAAGACCTCGTCACAGCGGCTTCCAGGCAGAGTGTGGCTGGGAACTGGTTCAGTGCTCATTCCTGGGCACGGCTGCTGGGACCCTGGACGCTGGCTCCCTGTCCACTCTTTCCTGGCCTGGAGCTCAGGGGTGGGAAAGGAATTGGAGGGCTGTGGGTTCCTCTGCCCCGTGGGGGTCTGTGCAGGGTCTAGGAGTCCCCCCATTCTCTTCCCGACACCCCCACACTCACAGAACTCTGCAAAGTGGCCATACCAGCTCTCCTTACATAGCTCTGGGGACAAGGACACCACTCCCTCCTGGGCGGCCTGCTTCCTCCCTGGCTGCCTCTGACAAAATCCTTTATCAAATCGAACCCTGACTTTCCTCTGCGTACATTCTGCCTTCCTCGTCTCGGTTCCACGGAGACCCGGAGACGGGAGGAAGGCTGTGGCTGCGGGAGCGAAGGCGGGTTGGCCCAGGGGAGGGGATGACATTCCCAGGAGAGAACAGAAGGGAAGACAGGCGGTGGGGGTGGGGAATCTGGGATTGGCACTGGCGGGGGAGGGGGGAAAGGAGGTGTCTGAGGAGTGGCCAGCAGACGCGTAAATACTGAGAGCCACTGGGGCACCTGGGGGGCTCAGTCGGTTAAGCGTCCGACTTCGGCTCAGGTCATGATCTCACGGTTCGTGGGTTCGAGCCCCACATTGGGCTCTGTGCCGTCAGCTCGGAGGCTGGAACCTATTTTGGATTCTGTGTCTCCCTCTCTTTCTCTCTGCCCCTCCCCTGCTCATGCTCTGTCTGTCTCTCTCTGTCTCTGTCAAAAATAAATAAACATTAAAAAAATTAAACAATTGGCAAACCTTCTTCTGTGGACCAGGCCCCCTTTGGTCAACTTTTATATTAAAAATTTTGTTTCAATGCCTCCAACTCATAAAATTGATTACCAGCAGTTATCTTATGAAAATTAAGTTGACAGTGATTGTTTCTACAAAAAAAAAAAAAAATTAAACAAAAGGGTACTGAGAGTGGCAGGAGGAGAAGGGAGAGTTTTAAGACACCCTGCTCTGCGCTGGGAATATACTCTGACCTCCCCAGGCGCATGGCACGCTGTCCCTTCAGAGGCTTCTCTAGAGGGGACAGACGCATTCACCGTGACTGCTCTCAGCCACGTTTTCCTGGCGGGCGGCAGACTCCGCGGGCCGATCCCGTGTAGAGACCGGTCCCTTCGCCGGCCCGTTTTACCTGGAGTGCACTGCCCGGCCGGGCGACGTGGAAAGGATAGCCGAGGAGCTGGGGAGCCCTTGGTCACCTCCCGCGGGCACTTCACAGACTCAGGAGCTCTCGGAGAGCAGAGCGGGAGACTTGAAAGATGGTCTAGTCCAGCCCCTCCCTGTCTGAACCTGATTTTCTAGCTCCCCCCCCTTTCCCCGGCCCTTCCCCAGCAGGGAGGTGCCTCACTCTCTGCGGTCGCACTTCCTGCGAAGAAATGCACCACCTCCCCCTGGGCAGGGCCCGGGCCCCCACCAAGCTGTCCCCCTCCACACCCGCGCCCTCGCTTTGTGAATGCCTCCCGCTCTTCTCCCCTCAGGAAAGGATGTGCGGGCGCGGGGCGGGGACCGTTCCCCCGTCCTGCAGCGACCAAGGTGTGTCTGCCACTGCCTGCCTCCACAGGTGGTGTCCTCAGAGGTGATTTCCAGGCTTCGTAAAAACACAATTTATGGGGGCGCCTGGGTGGCTCAGTCGGTTAAGCGTCCGACTTCGGCTCAGGTCATGATCTCACGGTCTGTGAGTTCGAGCCCTGCGTCGGGCTCTGTGCTGACGGCTCAGAGCCTGGAGCCTGTTTCAGATTCTGTGTCTCCCTCTCGCTGACCCTCCCCTGTTCATGATCTATCTCTCTCTGTCTCAAAAATAAATAAAACGTTAAAAAAAAATTAAAAAAAAAAACACAATTTATGTGATCTATGAAAAGTCATGTGATTTATAAGACCTGTTAATTATATGAAGGGGCCGGAGGGGCTCACCGGTCCCCCTCTCTGCTGGTTGGTCGGTAGGAAGCCTCCCTCTGTTAAAGGCTGTCCTGCGCCGTGCCCGGGGCCCGTGGCTGCGGCGGTCCCCACACCGTGCTGGTGGGCTCGCCACGGCCCCGGGGCTCCGGGGAGGCGACGTAAGGTCAGAGTGTGATCCGAGATGCAAACCCCGGAGCATCGTGGAAAGCTTCCTGGAGGTGGTGGCACTGGAGTCCAGTCTTGAGAGCGGAGGGACTTCAGCAGATGTGGGCTGTCGGTGAGCACATTGGGTGCGGGATGTGGGGACAGACGGAGGGTCCCCAGAGTGGAGACGGGAAGGGCGGGACTGAGGCTGCGGCACCCCGGGAACACGGCTGCTTGCAGCCACTGGCCGGGACTGTGAGACACGTACCTCCTCGGTCCCCAGGCATCCCTACCTGTCAGAGGGGGCAGGAAGAGGGCGGGACAGGGGGCCTCACGAGGGCCTCCAGGACCCTGAGCGCTGTGTCCGTCTGCAAAGCCGAGCCTCCCCCGTCCCCACCCCGGGTCAGTGTTTCAGGCGCCCGAACGGTGTGCCCCTGAGTGTCCTCGTACCTGCTGGACACCCGTCCCCAAGAGGCGCCCCAGACCCTCAAGCGGACATGCGCCACCTTCTCTCAGGCCCGCCCGCCCCGGGTCCCAGCTCCAACGGGGCTGCTGGCCCCTAAGAGCCACAGATTTTCCAAGCCTCCTCACCCGCGTGTGCGACCACGCCCTGGCCCCTTGCCCCCAAACATCCGTGGGATGCCCTTTTCTGTCCATCATCACCACCAACCACGTCACTTCTTGCCTTGACTCAACGTGAATCCCGCCCCCCCCTCCGCCGTTGGGCCAGGGTCTCCCACCGGTCAGTCCTTCATGCTGCCCCCAGGTCACCTGCTGTATCAGGCCTGGCCCAGCTGCCCCGGGCAGCTGACCTCTCCGTCCGTCCCCCCCAGTCTCCTGTTCTGCACCAAAAACCCGTCGGCTGTATCGCCCCTGAGCCTGGGGTGTGTCAGAACCAACCCCTGGCTTTTCCAAATGCCGTCGCCTCTCCCCGAAAACGACATCTCTATTCGTCTCCCTGGAGAACTTCTATTCATCCTTCAAAACCAGCCCTGATGAGCACCCGTCTGCCAGGCATCTCAGCGCACGTGACCTTATGTCTGCACTCCTGTCCCTCCGTCGTCCACACGGTCCTTGAGAACAGGGGCCGAGTCTGTCTCTCTCACTTGCTCCTTTCTTCCTCCTTTCCTCTCCCTCCCCCAACCTTAACCCGTCAGATCGGTCCTGGGCGTGCGGACGTGCCCGGGTCTGTCCCGCGGTTTGCACACGTGAACGGAAGAGATGTCCCGGACGAGCCCTCTCTCCAGTGGGGCCCACGCTCTCCCGGGGAGACGGACGTCCTCTGGAGAGACCCCAGAAAAGTTCCGGCATCCAGGCTGACATCTGGGTGGGCGGGGCTACTGAGCGGGTGGTCAGGGAGGCCTTTCCTGAGGAGGAGACACCGGGGCTGAGAGCCGGCGACGACGGGGGGATGCTGAGGGAGCTGGAGAGAGGGGCCCTGGGTGGGAAACGGCTGTCCCAGAGGCCCTGGGGCAGGTCCGAGCTGGGCGCACCCAAGGGGTAGGCGGGTGATTGCAGAGAAGCAGGCGGGAGGGGCCGGTGGGGCTTTGGGACGGGGGCTGAGGCTCATTCCTAAATGGAACCGAAATTTGGGGGGGGGGGGCAAATGGAGAGAGCAGAACAGATGAGAGACAAAGTCTGGCTGGTTGCCTCACCGAGCTCTGTGTCTAACCTGTGCCCCCAGGACCCCCGTGCAACCCCGGGGCGGCCCTGGAAAGACGCCGAGGCCGCGTTCCCAGCCCCGGGCCCTGCCTGCTGGCTGCTTCCCCTGCCATCCAGCCTTTGGCTCACACATCCCCTCCTCCGGGAGGCCCTCCGGATTGCCATTCCCGAAGCAGCATCCCTGACACTCTTCTGTTCTCTCCGTCCCTGGCTTTGTGGCCCATCCCCCCCCCCCCGGCCGTGTCCCCACCGGCAGGCAAACTCCTCAAAGCCAGGGACTCGTCGTTCCGCTTGCCTCGGCCTCACCTCCGGGGCCCAGGGCGACGCCCGGCGCGCAGCCGTGCTTGGTGAACATTTGCCCGGCAGACCGTGGCGCTCCGCCGTTCTGCTTCCTTCCTTGTGATTAACACGCGTGGCTTTCTCTTCAAAGAGCAGCCCGTGTCAAACTCTCAGGGCGTCCGCCTCTGCTGTGGCTCAGAACTCATTACCGCCCAGCCGCGGTGGACCGAGCTCCAAACAAACGCCCGAAGTCCCTCTTTGACCTTTGACCTTCCGGGGAGCTCGGCGTCATAAACCCTCACTGTCTCCGCAGGCGGGGAGCACCGAGGACAGCTCCCGGCACCGCCGTGTCCCCCCGAATTAGGAGCTGGGTCTCGGGGTCTGGCGTGGCCGGGAGCGCGCTTGCCCGTGAGAGCGGCTCTTGGCGTCTGAGTCCGCGGACTCGCGCTCCGAATCGGAGAAGCAGAAGGTGTGTGTTTGTTTTTAGAGGCGGAAAGAACCGGTGAATGAACGGAAAGGGCCTGCCCAGAGCCCGGCACCTGGACTCCCGCCTGGCCACCGGGACTCTTCCCCTGAGGCTTCGCGAGGTCCCCTCCTTTTTTATAGGTGTAGCACAACGACCAATTCGGGTGGTCAACCCGAATTGACCACCGTAACCGTTTTTACGGGCACAGCTCAGTGGCATTAAGGACAAGCCCCCATCCGTCTCCAGGACCTCTGTCACCTCGCAGAACCAGGACTCCGTAGGCTCTACGGATTCACGTGCCTGGCCTGGTACATGAGGACGGTGCCCCCGCCCCTGCGCGAATCCTCGGGGGAGAAGCGCTCAACCCACGCGGAACAGAAGCTCTGCAAGGGTTGGTTCAGCCTGGATCCGAAGAACTCCAGTATGCACGTCGCTCTGCAAGCAGCTTCTTCGGTGAACACATCAAATGCTCCTACGAGTATTTCCTGAAGTTGTTTTGAAGGAAGTTGTGTTAAAAGCTTGCTTTTCGTAACCACAAAACAGGAAACAAACGCCAGCTGGGGAAGGGAGGAAGCAGACATAATGTTTCCGAGGTTCACCGGGAGGCCTGTATCCGATGCTCCCCTCTGCTCATTGTTGCGGACGTGTCACGGAACTTGCCAGTTGTAACCCTTAGCGAACGCACGGTTCTGTGGCATTAAGGACAGTCGCCACCAGCCGCCTGCAGAACTTTCCTATCTTCCCAAACTGAAACTCGGTCCCCACTCAACACGAGCTCCCCCAGCGCTGGAAAGCAGCGCCCCTCCCCCACCCCACCCCCACACCCCCCACCCCCGCCTCCGGGAAGTGCCTCCTGCCTGTGGCACATGCACACCACCGTCCGTGTCCCCACCGCTGACGGACACGCGGGCTGTCCCCACCTGCGAGCAGGGTGCTCAGAACCCGGCGTTCGAGCGTTTGTCCCGCGCTGCAGCCTGGATGGGCCTCGGACGTGTCACGTTCGGTGGCCCGTATTCTGTGATCCCATTTACGTGAAGCATCCAGAAGACGTAAATAAATCTGTAGAGTCAGAAAGTAGACCAGTGTTTGCCCGCGGCCAAGGGTGGGGAGGTGCGGACGGCCGGCTCCCGGCTCCAGGGTCTGCCTTGAGGTGATGATGGGACTGTTTTTAGGTAGACGTGACGTTTCAGCAACACTGCACGTGTGCGAAAGCCGTGGAATCGTAAACTTTAAGATGGGTGCTTTTAGGGGCGCCTGGGTGGCTCAGTCGGTTGAGCGTCTGACTTCGGCTCAGGTCGTGATCTCGCGGTTTGTGGGTTCGAGCCCCACGTCGGGCTCTGTGCCGACAGCTCGGAGCCTGGAGCCTGCTTCGGATTCTGTGTCTCCCTCCTTCTCTCGCTGCCCCTCCCCTGCTTGTGCTCTCTCTCTCTCTCTGTCCCTCAAAAATAAATAAATGTTAAAAAAAATTTTTTTAAAAGAACCCCAAAGGGGCAGGCAGGGCCTCGAGGTCAACCCCCTGGGTCTGCCCAGGTAAGACCTGAGTGGGTTGAGGCAGTCAGAAGCTCTGAGAACACTCCGTTAGCTTTGTCCTCATGTGATTGGGAGGGTCCCGCCCCACCCGGGCCTGGCAGGGACCACGTCTGGGCCGCCTGGGGCTCACTCGCTCCCCTGCTGCTGCTGGGTCCAGGCCCTGGCACAGACACTGAGACACTGAGGCCCGGGGCCCGCGGGGCCAGGGCGGCCTGCAGGCGAGACATGCGGGCTCTGGGGCTCACCTCGCGCCTCCCAGCGCCCCTTCTGCCCGTCCGCCTGCCGGCTGACCTTAGGGGGCCGCGGTGAGAAGGTGGAAAATACCGTCACCCCAGATCCATGCCAGCCGGGCACAGTGCTGAGTTTCACCCCGGGGCCAGGGTCACGGCTCAGCCCAAAGTGGGGGCCGGTTTCACACATAGAGATTTATCAGCAGGAGGATTCGCCCTCACGGTGCACAGCTCCCTCGGGCCAGGAAGGCGAAAGGCAGAGGTGAGAGACAGACCTGGTGTTTCTTCTGCGCATCCCCGTGGAAGGGGGAGAAATCGAGGTGGGATGGACACGGCCTCACGGTGCGGGGAGGGGGGGCAGGGGTGGAGGCCCCAGGACAGGGGGAGCTCCCGCTGGGAGGAGGTTAGTACTTTATCTGCTGTGAAACTGCTCAGGACCATCAGTGACCCCTAGATGCTTAGTACCCCGCTAACGAAGAAGCGGCTGATGATGCCCCTGGGGGCGGGGGGTGCGTGCAGACATGCTCGGTCCCAGGAGCCGCGCACCGAAAACACGCCCCTGGCACAGACCGAGATGTCCTGCACGCTGAGGGCGCGGCCACGAGAGGAAATCGCTCACCGTCAGCACGGACGGTTCAGACCCACCCCTGCCGTCTACGGGCCATGTGATCGCGGGCCAGCACCTTCAAGGCTGATAAAGCCCGTGATGCTTGAAATGTCTGGAAAATCAGGCTGCCCTCAGGTGCATAGGACAAGCCCCGATTGGAAACATCTCTACGTTTTGGAGCGTTGGCGAACGATTAGGCTTCTTGTAAGAAACAGATAGCGGCCTCTACCTGGTGGACACTGCCTGTCGGATCGGGGAGCCCGGGGTCCATGCAGCCTGAGCGGTCCGGGGATTTTCAGCTCAGTTAGCCATGGAGTCAGGTGTTCCCGACAGCAGCCCATAAGGGGAAGCGGTATTGAAAGAGTTGCTTTAATAGGTGTTGGGTGAGGGATCTGCGAGCCCCTGGGCAGAGGCCAGGAACGGGTCCAGCCCTGCAGGTCACGGCTGAGCCTCACTTCCCAGCAATGGCCGCTGACATTAAGCATCCGGTTGCCAAGAACCTGGAGGTTTTGCCTCGTGTGCAAGCCGGCAGTTTGGTTTGCTACAGTTTCGTGGATGCCGGAGAAGACACGAGAGTCCCGGATCAGAGACAAGAGACTATGTTACAACCAGTAGGCGGCACTCGTGGGAAGACGCGAGGGGCCAGGGTGGGTGCTGCACGCACAGAGGGCTCGTGTCACAGCTGAGGAATCCGAGCTTAGGACGCTCCGGTCTTTCACGACCAACTTTCACGACAAGCACACCTGCCGACCTCTAATGCGGAAGCAGGTCTCGTGACTACCCTGGACAGCGATCGAATCTGCCCTCTGCCCCGGAGAGAGACTGTATCTTCCAGAACTGGTTACTCTACAGACACATGGGGAGAGGTCACCCAGCGATCATGCCTGTCTTCAGACAACACGTGGAGACGTGGGAGAAGTGTCTCCTCATGCAGTCTGGGAACAAGGAGAGCGGTAAATAATGCCTTCCAAAACCCACCAGTGCCAGGCCACACCGTCTCACAGGACGTGGAAGATGTTCTGTGCCAATGTCCCGTGTCCGGCAAGGAAGGGGTGCCCGCCAAGGACCCTCTTTCATAACGTGGCCCCGCTTTCCACCCGTGCTGCCTGTAGGTTTTAGTGGCCAAGGGAGACACGTACGGTGTGGGCTGTGCCGCGTGATGAGGGCTGAAACAGAGGCCTTTACCTGAATTGCTTTGTTTTCCATTAGGACAACGTTCTCTCCTGGTTACCGTACGTAAGACGTAGGGGTGGCAGTTACCTGCACTGGAGGGCTCACAGGTGGCAGAGGACGAGGCAGAAGGGCCAAGACAGAACCCGAGGAAGATTCTAGACTTTAAAAATACTGGACGTGGCCACTGCACTGGACCCAGCCACCCAGGGGCGCCCTTTATTTCTGTTCTAAAATGACTTAAGTCCCACCAGAGGTGCTTGCCACCAAGATGGCGGGAAAGCGGCCTCCTTGTTGACGGCACCTCACCCTCACCCCCAGCTCCTTGACTGTTTCGAGGGTGGAAGGGGTCCACAGGCTTTCTGTTCTCTGCCTCAGCTGGGAGCCTGTAGGGTTCAGCCTGCAGAGATGCCCTGCAGCCGCCCCCACCCTGGTGTCCTGCCCCCTTCCCGGGACACGGCCAGCAAATGGGGTGCAGCTCCCAGACCTATGACTCTTCCCCTATTTCCAGCCCTGCAGAAATTGGCTTCTAACCTCCTGTCACCCTCTGAGGCCCTTTCTTCCTGTCCCCCTGGGGACATCAAGCCTAACCTCATCAAACAGTTTAGGTTTCTAACAAAGTCTGGAATATCCTGTAACGTCTGCATTCTGCCCTTCAAAAAATCCCTTCAAAAAATCCCCGAGGCAAGGAGCTGCAGAAAACCGGGTGATGGACTTGAAATTGAAAGGGCAAGAAACAGCAAAGAGCTGTACAAATTAATATCCCAAACAAGCGTTTTTTCCACCTGCGTGAGCTCTGAGCAGATCACCACCAGCGTTAACACAAAACAAAACCTTCTGTGCAGCGGTAGTTATGCGCTGTTTCCGCCCCTCCAGATGTGGATACAATGTATTTCCTCCGATGGGTCCCAGTTGCAAGGTGTTTAAACTATGTTGCCAGAGATGAATGGGGGATCCTGGCATCTGTATTAAAGAGGAAGCAATGAGGGCACCTGGTGGCTCAGTCGGTTAAGCATCGGACTTCCGCCCAGATCATGATCTCATGGTCCGTGAGTTCCAGCCCCGCGTCGGGCTCTGTGCTGAGAGCCTGGGTCCCCTGTGACCTTGGCGGCCAAGCATCCAGAAGCTCGGCCATGTGGGGGCGGGTTCTCCTGCTCATTCAGCCACAGCCGGAACCGCTGAATTCCAGCATCTCTGCTCGGCTTTGTCAACCATGCTGGCTGTCACCTGTCCCCCCTGTCTCCCCCAACTCACCTGCAAGCTTATCTCTTTGCTCCCGTATTGATCTCCCTGGCTCCCCGCGGCCACCTGGGTGTGCTTTGAAGCTCCTGGATACGCGGGGGCCCCAGGTCGGGGGTTCCTCGAAAACTTCTGTCCGAAAACGGCTCCTGCAGGGGCCACGTCTGGTTCAGATAAGATAAGAAGCTTCCTGGCTCCGCACAGGAAGGAAGGCGAGGGGAAAGTCTGTGCTGTGACCGGCGGGAAGGTCCCGGGGATGGGGTGGGCCTGGTTTCCTTGGAAAATAAATGCTTACTTCTTAAGATGAGTTTGAGGTGTCTGAGGTGTCCAGAGCTGGAGGGGTGGCGATACCAGGAAAGACTGCTCCCTCTTCGCGGGGAGGGGGGGGGGGGGCTCCGTTCTTGGCGATTCGGTGCAGCCACTGCCAAATCCGATAGGACGCGTTCCATTTCGAGTGACGGGAAACCCAGACGAAACTCATTAACCGAAAGTCAAAAATGCATTGCCGCGTAACGGTGATGGCTGGAGTACGCGGTGGGCACGGCGGACCCTGTGGCAGGTCCCACGGGGGGCGTCTGAGGGTGTCCGCGGTGGGGCTCCAGGAGCCCCGAGAGACTCGGGCTTGGAGCCCTGGCTTCGAATCCCGCCTTCGCCACACGCGAGCTGTGCGGCGTGGGCCAGGATTTGGGGCTGTGCCCGCGCTCAGTTTGGGGATCTGTACGATAGGGCGGTGGTGGTGACAGGGTAAAGGCGATGTAGCACGTGGACAGCCGTGCACCCAGCCCGAGCTCATTGAACAGCGCTGCTCAGAAAGGACGGAGGCTGTTTCCTCTCCTGCACCTGCTGCTTCCTGGGTCCCGGGCAACAGCTCTGGGTGCATTTGTGAACCGTCCCTCTGTTGGTCCCTTCCACGCACCGGGTGGGGGCGTACGGCCCGGGCTTGAGCCAGCCGCCGCGCTGCCTTCTCCAGGAGTGGAAGGTTGGCTCGCGGCCGTCTCCCGACGAAGCGAGTCCGGTTGGAGAAGCCATCACAGCTCTGCTGTGATGTAGGACAGAGATGCCCCCCGTCCCCCCGCCCACTGGACTCAAACCTAGACATGGGCCCGGAAGCTTCGGGCGCTCATGTTGCAGCCATGAGGGAAGAAGCCAAGCAAGAAAGGCGTCAAGACAGAGGGGGCGGAACCCAGACAGCGAGAGAGGTCCCCATCCGTGGTGATGTCGTTTGACCCCTGGATCAGCCCATGCCTGACGCTCACGTTCTTCAGTTCTGTGGTGGTGACTTTTCTGTCTTTCGTCTTCGCGAGTTTATTCTGGGCTTTCTGTCACCCGCAAGGGAAAGCAATAAACGTGACCGGCGATAACGTTTTCCGGAAGCCGTGAAAGAGAGTGTTCAAAAATCCTGAGCCTCCCTTTCTGATTCCCGTCTGGCTGCTAAGGAATTAGGTCCCAACTGTTGCATTTGACTAATTCCTTCCTTCTGTGCGGGGGGGCTCCTTGTGCCCTGTGTGGGCTTGCTGAAAGAGACTTCTCTGGCCACCTGTCACTTCGAGGAGAGATGAATTACTTTCGGCTGAAAAAGCATCCGATACGAGAGAAAATGATACTTTTAAGGTCCCGGCTACTGGATTAACTTCCCAGGCTGCTCCCGCCCCTGAGCAAACAGCGCTGCCTTTGTTGACCCAGGGCGAGGGCATCCTAGACTCCGAGGTGGGAGGGAACGGGGCCCGGGTCCTCCGGGGCGATCCTCACCCTGTGTCCTCATGGCTGGGCGCGACGGCTTCGGAGGACGGGAGGAGGATCGCCCCTCTGATAGTGTCACACGTGGGGCGGAAAGGAGGGCGATCTTGGGGGGCTGAGTTTTGAGGCTTGTCCAAGAGCGTCTGGGGGACAGCAGCAGCCTCCTCCTCGTCTTTTCTAAATTTTTTTTTTTTTTCAACGTTTTTATTTATTTTTGGGACAGAGACAGACAGAGCATGAACGGGGGAGGGGCAGAGAGAGAGGGAGACACAGAATCGGAAACAGGCTCCAGGCTCCGAGCCATCAGCCCAGAGCCTGACGTGGGGCTCGAACTCACGGACCGCGAGATCGTGACCTGGCTGAAGTCGGACGCTTAACCGACTGCGCCACCCAGGCGCCCCCTTCCTCGTCTTTTCTGAGAGGCTCGGGCTTTACGCTGTTTGGGCTTGAGAAGCAAAGCTAATTTCCAGCTGCAGAAACCTGCCGATGAAGGCGTAAGGAGGGACGGACAGACGGACGGAGTGCTCTGCGGGCCTCGGGGGCGGGGGCGCTGGCAACAGGTGCGTGGGAAGGAAGCTCGCGGTACCCGCTGACAGGGGCTTTGCGGACGGTGCTCGGCCTGTTTAGAAATCATGACTCAAAACCTCGTTGCTCATATAAAAACACGTGGGCGCGTGTCCCTTTTGGGGGGAGCTGAAAACAATGGTAACGTTGTTGCCAAGGCACGTGGAGAAATCCATGCTTCCCTGGGCACAGTCAGGGGCGGCAGGTTTTTTTTTTTAATTTTTTATGTAGATTTATTTTTGAGAGCGAGAGAGAGACAGAGCATGAGCGGGGGGAGGGTCGGACAAGGGGGAGGGGACACAGAACCCGAAGCGGGCTCCAGGCTCCGGGCCGTCAGCACAGAGCCCGACGGGGGGCTCGAACCCACGAACCGCGAGATCATGACCTGAGCCGAAGTCGGACGCTCAACCGACTGAGCCACCCAGGTGCCCCAGGGGCCGCCGTTCTGAAGGAGCAGCCTGGCCTCTGGCTGGGAGGCAGGTCGCCACGGAACGGGCACGGGGCGCCCTGGCGGAGGGTGAGCCCGGCCCAGGAGCCCCGCCCCCCCCCCCCCCCCGGCGTCCCCGGTGCCCAGTCTTCTTGTGCCGCACATCGAGTAGGAAGTTCTGCAGCTGGAGAGGACATGCGAGTGATGTGACCAGGGTGCGGACCCACTGGGCGCATCCAGGGGGACCCCGGACTGCAGGGAGGTGCCAGCGAGGCTCCCCAAAGACCAGGGGGCGACGACCCACAGGACCCTGTTAGGCCCAACGCCCCCTTCGCTCAGCCAACGGTCACGCAACCCCTCAGCTCCTCAGACAGAAGCAGGGGCGGACGGAGGAAATCTCGGATGGAAGATTGTTCTGGAAAGCAGGGAGCACCAAACCATCAGGGACCCAGGAGGTATCGATTGGAGAGTTTCACGTCTGTCCGCTTCCCCCTGCTCCTCCCTTCCCTCAGCAGGAGAGACACAGGGCAGCGAGGAAGGTTAGATCCGTCGTAAGGAAGGAAACAAGCTGTGTGTTCTCGGTACGTGTGGGCGGAATCGGGCAATTCCGTGGCCCTCGCCCATCGGTTTAAAATCGTATGAAATTGTTTTCGGTTCATCTGGGTCGCACACACAAAACGTTCACATAATATCTCCGGCCTCACGGTAAAACTTCTGGGCACGCGACCGGACGAAAGTCCCCTGGACCAGCCAGCGTCACCCTTGAGTCCAGCAGGGGCTGCCACGATCTGCTCGGCAGAAACCGTTCTCCACGCGTTTGCGTATATAAACGCCCACTTCGACAGAGTCAGGAGCGGGGGACGCACGGTCCCTGCGGTCTCTCGCTTTGGCGACAGAGGTGACGTGACGACGAGGACGCTGAGGCAGGTACAGCCGGTCTCTGGCCTCCCGTTGGCTGAGCTGGGGCAGCGCCGCGTGTAGGAAGCCCGACGGAGGAAGGTTTTGCCCGTCTGCTCGGGCCGCTGTGACCCCAGAGCCTCGGGCTGGGGCTCACAGACAGAGATCCAGGGGTGGCAGGGACAGTGCCTGGCGAGGACGCTCCCTCTGGCTCCCGGACGGCCATCGTCTCGCTGTGTCCTCGCAGGGCAGACGGGGCGGGGTCTCCTATGAGGGCACTGACCCCCTTTACCGGGGCATCTCCCCCACGACCTACCGGCCTCCCACAGGCCCCGCCTCCTAATGCCGGCAGGCCGGGGACTGGGTTTCCACCTAGGAGCTTTGGGGGGAGGGACACAGACATTCTGTCTACAGCAAAGACCCAGACTCCGAACCCTGGGCTCTAGCAACAGAATTTCCCGATGTCAATCTTTGAAAAGGGCTTTCTGACTCTACGGAAAATCGATCAGCTCTAAATAGCTCTTCTGATCCACGCCGAGGGGTGCAAAGATCAGGCCCTGCCCTGCCCGTGGCGGGCAGCTGCCTATCTGGATGGCCCTGCGGTGCCCAAGCCGCCCACTGGCCTCTCTGCAGGATCTCGCGTCCTCGGCGAGGCTCGGAGGCCGACTGGCTCCGTGGCGGCCACCAGGAGGGCTTGCTGCCCCCTTCGAGTACCCCAGACTCTCCCCAGAACCACATTCCTCGGAGTCTGGGGCCTGCCTCAGTTTACTTTCACATCGTGTGGACAGAACTCTTGACGCGGCTCAGCTAAACATCTGCCATTTATTTGCACGGTGGCCTATGCTTTTAAAAGGAAATATTCAGAGGAAATTGGGATAAATTTGGAGGCAAAGCTGATGGACCAGAGAGGTTAAGACGCCTTTGTAACGATTACTTCACCCCCGGTGACCTCTTCCACATTCTTTGCACATTTGGGCTTCCCGGTCACCGGGGAGGGTTGAAGGCAGGACGTTGGATGAGCCCACATCCTGGTCCCATCCTGGTCCCTGCGTCGGGGGCACCTGCTCCCCAGAGGCCACCAGAAGAGGGAACCACGGGATAAAATCCCAAAGGGAGCTCCTCTCTCCCACTTACGGGACACGGGCTGTCATGTGACGGCTGATCAGCCCCGAAGGTCACTGCAGTGGTCACTCTGAGGTCAGACGTCTGCCCCTACTGTCCGTCCCGGGACTCCAGGGGGCCGTCGGCAGCCGGGAGGCGGGATGCAGACCCCGGCGGCCGTGGCGACTTTAACTCCCCGTCCACCTTCCAAAGATGCACTCGTGCCCTCCGGGCCAGACGGGGCGCCCGTGGTCAGCTGCACTTGCGATGACGTCCTGTGCACCTGACTGGGCAGGGGTTTGACCGTCCGTGCTGCTGCCTGGCAGGTGGAGGAGGGAACTTCCTGAATATTTCATCCTGTAGGATCGTCGGATCGCCCCTGGGCTGCGTGTTGAGAAAACGAGGCCTAAAATCATTCCAGCCGCGTGTGACGGAGCTTGGGTCTGGACCCCAGATGGAGTACTTTATCTATTGCCCAGAGCATCGCCCGCCCAAAACCAGAAGCACCTGTTGCCTCCGTGTCTGTGGGCTGGGGGCTCAGGAGGGGCTTGGGGGTCTGTCACAATGTCAGCCGGGGCCGTGTCATCTGAAGGCTCGGCTGGGGCTGCAGGATCCGTCTCCAGAGTTCCGAGCTGCTGGCTGGGGCTTCGGCTCCTTCCCCCCCAACACAAACTGCCCCCAACCCCGGGCTCGAGGCAGAAGGATTTGGGCCGTGTGAGTGCCCGCGGCTTCCGCTGGAGCAGGTGACTGGGGAGGGGGCACCACCCCCTCCCACCTGGGTTTGAAAGTGACACATTCTGCTCATCACGAGTCACCATGGCTGGCCTGCCCTGGAGGGGATTCAGTCTACTGTGAAGGGTTTGTGGCCACATTCAAAATCCACCACAAAAGGGGCACTTGGGTGGCTCGGTCGGTTGGGCGTCCGACTTCAGCTCAGGTCATGATCTCGCGGTTTGTGAGTTCGAGCCCCGCGTCGGGCTCTGTGCTGACCGCTCGGAGCCTGGAACCTGCTTCGGATTCTGCGTCTCCCTCGCTCTCTGCCCCTCCCCCGCTCACACCCAAGTGCGCGTGCTCTCTCCCTCAAAACAAACGAAGAAACAAAAATATCTAGCAACCCGCTTGCTGCAGAAATGGCCCAAAGCCCACGCCGGTCTCCGGGGCGTTAGGACGCGTGGGTAACAGGGCAGAACCTGCAGGAAGCCGCTGGCATGGCCCCCCGCATCCTGGCGCCCCTCCTTCTGCCCCCACACAGAATCCTCTTCCTGAAACCCAAACGCCAGCGGGTCACAAGCCGCCCAGTGCTTCCAACGTCCCCGTTCCTGCCGGGCGGTTTCCCCAGACTCTGCCTCGTGGCTCTGGGCAAACCGGGGACGTGCCTCGTTTGAACTCCCGACCCTTGTGCACCTGCTGCCCACTCTCCCTGGAGCCGGGCCCCCTGCCCCGAGTCGTCCAACTCCTTCAGAGTCCCCTCCGCCCGCTCCTTCCCTGAAGACAGAGGCGCCTGCCCCAACCACACAGCTACCTGCTTAACCGGGCTAATTAAAATCACAGGACAGCTGAATGTAAGGTTTGACACTTGATAAATGCCGAACGTCAACGATGCTTCATTAACATACTGAATAGCAGTGTCTTTAAGTCACTGTGTTGAAGACGCTTGCCTAATTTCTTGGAGGTGGTTAATCTTCTGTACCGACATCGGGAGGAATTGAATTTCCTGAGTCTCTTGGCTCTTGTCAGGCCAGGGCTTTAAAATGGCTTGAAAAGAGATAATTGCCCCGGACAGCGACGTCCGTCTCAGCTCTGTCGGGATGTGCGCAAAGGAGGCGGTCCCGGGGTCCCCCGCCCCGGTTCTGCCCCGGCTTCGACGTGGGACCCCATCCCGTGACGGGTTTGGGTCCCTCCTGAGGTTCCGCAGAGGCGCCTGTGGGGTTGGTCAGGCCGTAGTGTGTGGCAAAAAAGGGCCGTCTTGTCGAACCCAGTTCGGCCCTAAACGGCCCTCACTGAGCACGACGCGTGAACCCGGCCCCTAAACGGGAGACCAGGACCCCCGAACGGGCAAAACCGCCGTGGCCGTCCCGCCATCTCCCCGGCTCTGTGCTCGGGTGCGGGTCCCACGGCCGCCCCCCAGGAGGCGGGAATGGGGGGCAGAGCTGCGGACGCCCGAGTGGCAGAAAAACATCGAGGCGTCGGGAGCGCCCTCCGGGCAGGCCGAGCGCGAAGCCGTGGGCGGCTTGGGGTCACGTTAGCAGACAGTGGAGAGAAGCCAGAACGTGCCATCGCTCCTTCGGTGCCGTCGCCAGCCGGGAAAGAGGCCAGTGCATCACTTGGTCCTGGGGAGACTGCCGACCGGGGCGTGAGGGGCGTCCGGGCAGGGGCCTCTCTCTGGGCGTTTTGCCGAAGGATAGGTCATTCCGAGTCCTCCAGGCAGCGAGGGGTTAACCCGCTGGCCCAGGGGAAGGGGGTCAGAGCACAGCACACTGCCCCCACCCCGTGACCCTTCCCCCATGACCCTCACGCTTGGTCATTCATTCTATTGCAAGGGGCTCCCGGACATTGGGCTGCGAGGGGCAGATTCGCACGTGTTTCCGGCCTGGTTACTTGTCCTGCAGGTGGGGGTATGGCTGACACGGGGCTCGTCCTGCAGGTGGGGGTACGGGTGATGGGGGGGCTTGTTGTGTAGATGACGGTACAGCTGATGTGGGGCTTGTCCCACAGGTGGGGGTACAGGTGACATGGGGCTCGTCCCACAGGTGGGGCTATGGGTGACGGGGGGGCTTGTCCCACAGGTGGGGGTACGGCTAATATGGGGCTTGTCCCACAGGTGGGGGTACGGGTGACATGGGGCTCGTCCCACAGGTGGGGGTATGGGTGACGGGGGGGCTTGTCCAATAGGTGGGGGTATGGCTGGTGTGGGGCTTGTCCCGTAGGTGGGGGTACGGGTGATGGGGGGGCTTGTTCCGCAGGTGGGGGTACGGCTGATATGGGGCTTGTCCCACAGGTGGGGGTACGGGTGACAGGGGGCTCGTCCCACAGGTGGGGGTATGGGTGACCGGGGGGCTTGTCCAATAGGTGGGGCTATGGCTGGTGTAGGGCTTGTCCCGCAGGTGGGGGTACGGGTGACAGGGGGCTCATCCCGCAAGTGGGGTACAGCTGACTTGATTCAGGATGATGCACAAGAGAGTCTTGGGAAGAAGGGCCCCGGGGTGGGGATGTGGGTCTGGCTCACACACGAGGCGACAGCGAGCTCGAGTGGGGCAGGAGCGGGCGGGCGGGCAGCTGGAGGTCCCCGCAATGGCCCGCTGGGTGGCCGTTCTGTGGCTGCACGAGCATCTGCCACCCACCGAGCGGCGTGAAAGCACACGCATTCGGGATCGCACGGCTCCCACGGGCCGGGGTCTGGGCATGGCCGCTCCCCTGCTCGGGGCCTCGAGAAGCTTCCATGAGGAAGCTGGAGGCTGGGTCTCACCTGGGGACGAGGCCCTCCTCCAGGTTCGCGTAGTTGATGGCAGGATTCATCTCCCTCCATCTGTGGGGCTCACGGCACCTGCTCCTTCAAGGCCGGCAGGAGAGAGGGTCTCTGACTGTTTGGCCCTCTTTCAAACGGCTCACCTGATCAGGCCAGGCCCACCCTGGTACTATCCCTTGAGGACCACTTGGACCACGGAGGAGGACAGAGTGCACGCCCCACACGCCCTCCCTGTTCCCCGGGGACGTGCCCACGCTGTCAGGAGGCTCAGCCCAGCCCCACCGGGGCAGCGACAGGGGCTCGGCCCGCAGCCCTCAGCCGGACTCCCAGCCGTTTTGAGAGCTGCTTCCTTATCCCAGAGACACGGACGAGCCCGCCCCACCGAGCCCCCCGCTACGTGCAGATTCGACTCGTGGGCCAAGCTGTTCTTGTTTGAAGCCTTTCGGTTTGAACGTCATCCGGAAACCGGGAGCAGACAACTAACCCCTGGAACTAGGACAGGGAACCCGCCGAGATCCCAAACCTGGTCGCTTCCACGGCGGGGCCTCAGACCCTTGCCCTCTGGCCCCGAATCTGCGCTCTGACCACGATTCCCGATGACGAAATGCTTCTCTCCGTGCCTGGATCATGGTAAGTGATCAGAAATGTGTCCTTCCCTCTCTCCCTTCTCCCCCAGAGAGGCTCACAGGGGGACACGGTCCTGGGCCCCAGTCAGCGTGGCCACAGTGGCCACATGCCAGCTGAGACGCTTCCTCCCACAAACCCCCTTCACCCCAGGTTATCCGGTCGTCTCGCACGTGGGGAGCAGACTAGCCCCGGTCAGACGGTGCCTCTGCTTTGTCCCAACGTCCTGGACCTGAGGAGGAATCTGCCAGCACGCAGCCCCCCCGGCTGCCCCTGGAGGGCCCCCCCCCCGGGCGTCCGCAGCAGCCATCGGGGCACCGGGCACACTGGGGGGTTTGGGGCAGTGCGGGTGCCCCTGGGGCTCTTTGGTGCACGCGGGCATCTCCAGCAAAGGGTTTTCCTCCACTTTCTCCTGCAGGGTCCCCTGACTTAGAACGACATCTAACGACGGTGGGGAGAGTTCGCCGGCACGGGGTGAGGTACCGAGGCTGCTCGGAGCGCCCTGTGCTGAACCCCGCCCCCCCCCAGACCTTTCTCTGGTGCCTCGGCTGTTGACTTGGAGGGCTGGGCGGGGACCCTGTGCACTGGTCCCCGGGGGCAGACACGCGTCCCCAGGCCGCCTCCGCAGCCCCACCCCCGGCTTCTGCACACGCCCTCAGCCTGACCAAGCTGGATAGGAGGCACGACCGTGTTCATTCACTCGTTCACTCCGCACTTCCCTGTCTGCTTCCTGAAGGCAATACAGAGCCAGTGGCTTGGGTCGGGGGCTCCGGCCCGGAGGCTCTGGGTTCTGATCCCGTCTTGACCACCTGCTCCCCGTCCGTGCCCCAGACCCTCGCCTGTAAAGTGGGGAGACACAAGCCCAGGGTATGAGTCCCAGAGTCCAGGGTATGAATGCACAGAGCGCTGGCCGTGGCTCCCGGTACGCGCTCCGTGCGTGCTCCCCGGGCCCGGCGTTGTGGTTGGCCGTCCTGCGTGCGTGTCCGGGGAAGCACGGCGGACGGTCTGGCTGGGTTTTAAGCAACGCTTCTGAGGAGACACGAAGCTTGTGTTTCTCTTTCCAGGGGGCTCAGGTTCCAGGGGGAAGCGAGGTGTTTCCCGCGTTGCTGTTTGCGTGTTGGTTAACGACGTGTTAGGATCCGTGCGCTTGTGAACTTGACGTCATTTATTCAATCCCCCACATTCCCGTGAGGCAGCCTTTGCGGGTCTTTGCTCCTCAGAGGACGGGCCCCAGGCTCAGAGAGGGTAGTTACTTTTCTAAGGTTGCACAGCTGGGCACCCTCACCCTCGGGTCCGCCCCCGCCCGCACCAACCCAGGCTCCTTTGGGAGGCACCCCCGCCCGCCTGGGGGGCCGCAAAGCCGGCTCAGGTCAGGATGTCTCACAAAGCCCTGGGCGTGTTGGGGGGGGTGGGGACCCTGCCAGCTTAGAAATCTGCTTCAAAGCCACGGCTGAGCCCCACGCCCTCCGGGACACCTTGCAAACGTGGGCCCTTTTCCTGTGGGTCCAAGCGGCTGGGCTGATTGGCTTTGGAGAACACACCTCACGCCGTTTCCTCTCCTTATTTGAAGCGTATGAAAAGGGGCTTTCAGGTTTGAAGGAGCGACTCCAGCTTTCTGCTTTATTCTGTGAGAAAGAGAAGCATTCAGGCAGAAATGGGGTGATTTCACCAGCAGTTTTCTATTTTCACATGAGTTCGCAGACGCTGGTGGCTTCCTCCGGTGGCCAGAGGGTGTGAGGGGCCGGGAGCTGCCGGGTGGTTTCTGGGGCCCCGAGGACACCCTCCTGCTTGCTGGTCGGGACCGGCCGTGGGCGGCTCTGGGATGGGGATGCCCTTCGTCAGGGCGGGAGTCTCAGCCAGGTCCACGTCATTGCTGCAGGTGCATCGGGGGGCGGGGGGGACTGTCCCTGTCTGACGGCGGGGAGCAGGCAGGTGAGTTGGGGGGACCGTCCCCGTCCGAGGGCAGGGAGCAGGCCTCTTGCTTGCTCTGCGCGGCCAGGTGTCCCTGCTGGACCCCGACGGAGAGAAGGTCACCGACGCATCTGGCTCTGGGTGGCTTCTGGGCGGCTCTGCCCCTGCCTCGCGGAACCAGATGCAGGTGATATGCAAATGAAGGAGCCCGGCTGGGTTTCGAACCCGAAATGTTCATTTCGTAGAATTTTCACATGGCACAAAATATTCTTCTCTTGATTTTTTTTTTTTTTTTTTTTTTTTGGCCGACACTTAAGAACGTGGAAACTGCTTTCATGGGTCCTACAAAGGCAGGTGGTGAGCCGGACTGGACCCACAGCGGGTAGCTTGCCGACCCCCGATCGAGGTGAGGAAGGGGCTTCCCGAGCCCCCCCACCCCCCCACCCCGGCTGTCAGAGGCCAGAGCAGCTCTGGAGGGGCGCGGGCAGAGTAGGAGGGAGGCCCGGGGCGCAGGAGGACAGCCTCCAGCCTCGGGGGGCTCGGGCCTCACTTCCTTACAGAGTGGCGGGGGGCGGTCTCTGGGGTGGTAGGAAACTTCTAGATGCTGGAATGGGGCATTAAAAAAAAGGCACATAGGTTTTTTTTCTTTACTCAAAAGATAACCCAGATGTCAGGTGTCCAAACGCCCCCAGTCTCTCACCATATGAGGTGGAAACCCGGGCGCCCACGTGACCCTGAAGGAGGAGTCTGTCCTCTCGGATGGATTTCATCCGTCCGTTGATTAAATCCCTCTTTTCTTCTCTTTCCAAAAAGAAAAGCTATAATTAGGTTTCGGGTCTTTGTTTCCTGGAACCACCGACATGTTCTGAATCTGTGTCCTTCAAGCCTTACTTTCCTCCAAGTGCCAGAAACAGTGCAAAGTCAAAGTACCTTCGTTAACTGGATTTGTGAATTAATGGTACACGTTCTCTGGTACACGTTCACTAGAGTGAACAGTCATGAACGTTCCTGGAGTTGACGCTCGCAAACACCTCTTTAGACACACTCCCCAAACGAATGCCGAGGAACGTTGGCGGGAGCCTGTGGCGTTCACCCCTCTTCCGTTGAGTCCCGGTTTCTGTCTGGGCATCTACGTGGTTCTGGAGAAATTGCCTCGGGTCTGGGCATTTGATGGCCCGAGATCATCAGCGCATTCGGTCCCCATGGTCATAGCTCGAGCAGAGGGGGGACGCCGGAGCAGAGCTGGTCCAATCAGAGCAGATGCCCGCGCCCCTGCTGGGGAGGCGGGGGCGACACCGCCCTCTCTTCTTCTCAACAGGATGCTGTGGGTCAAGGCTGCAGCCCCAGAGCTGAAAATAGCCGAGAAGCAGCAGAGAAAATGGTGCCAGGGTCCTGATGCTGCAAGGAACTTCTGGATCGAACCATGCCTGAAGCCCGGAACACCCCTGGGGAATTTTTGTTTCAGGGAGACATTAAGTTGCCTTCATGGTTGAAGCCAGGTTGAATGAGCTTTTCTAGCCCGAACTGGGACAATCCCTAAGCCTGGACTGCGGATTCGTGTCTGCCCTTTTGCAGAGACTCGTGAGTACTGAACTCAGAGTCTGAGGCCTCAGCTGACAGAGTCAGTAGTTATCCCAGTGCTGGGCTGCACCAGGATCCATTAAAATATATTTAGTATCTGCGTGAAAAGAGAGGCTGGTGATGCGGAAGGGGATCAGGAGCGTGGGGGAGGGCTCTCTTCCGCAGCCGAGAAAATTCAGAGGAGAAGCAGCTGTGGTTTTTATCGGGACTGGGAATTCGAGCCAAACGTGTAACTTCCCCGCCGGGGGCACCGGGCCGACGAGGGACACGGGCTTCCGGAAACCAGCAGCCCACGGGCCCCGGGAAAGCCGCAATCCCTCCTCTCCTTGTGATTCGACAAGAAGCACGTGATCACGGTGGGAATCTGGGAGAATGCAGGAAAGCAGAACACCGAGGAGCAGGCATCCTGACTCCCCAGCTCCGGTGTCCTTTACCCAAGCTCGTGTCGCGGGCATTTAGGCCCCTCCAGAAATGCCTCTGCTGTCCCTTTCAGTGGCTGCCAAGCATTTCACTACGGGGGTTTTCCTCCTTTTGTCGAACATCTAAGTAACTGGCGGGTCTCTGCTTTCTACTCCAAACTGTGCTGTAAGGAAACTTCTTTGAGCACAGTCTTTGTCCAGGTCCCTGACGACGCCCGAGGCTGGATTCCCACGGGGAGACAATTACCAAGTCAAAAGCTCTGAACATGTTTGAGGTTGTTAATACGCTTTGCCAAGTCGGTCCCGCGGGCCGCTGGCCACGGGCCACGCAGGAGCGTTCACGGCGGCAACATTTCAAAGCGTGTCAGCGGCGTGGTCAGAGGTGGGCGAACCACTCCCGGTCAGATCGATTCAAGAGTCGAGCCCCCGACGGAGCCTCAGCTCCGTGCAGGTGCCGTAATGGGGGTCCCCGGGGCTCTGCTGAGGGGCTGGGGTCACGGACGGGCCACGCGCAGATAATCCACAGGGAGGGGGTTCACTCTCAGAACGGAGGCTAACATGGTCAGTCTGCCCAAGCTTCTCCACGGCTGTGCCCCAGAACCCTCTCCTCTCCTTGTCCCCCCCCCCGATCCCCCAAAGTCCTCAGGACCTCCCGACGGCCCTTTCCCCTGGACGCGGCCCCGGTAATCTCTGGGACATTGCTCATGGTTCTGCGCCTCTGCCCAAGCCGGAATGACCCAGGACCCATGACCACGTCTCCGGCTTTCTCTTCCAGGTCTCGGTCTACCTTCGAGGACCCCCGTGATCGCATCGAGCCCCCACGCATCGCACGGAACAGCCTTGCTATGGCAAAGCGGGCATCTCCGGTGAGCTTCTGTGACTCCCCTTGGCTACGTGCCTGAACACAGGTGTGGGGGCCACGATTCTGGGCGTCACCGGGGTGGCACGGGGTGGGGGAGCGGGGGTGGAGGGAGGGAGAGAACAGGAAGGGCTTCAGGGGTGAAGTCAGGTGAAAAGCACAGTCAACCAGCACAGATGGTGAGACATCACAGAGCCTGGTGGGGGGGGGGGGGGTCTGGGGCCACAGTGACCGGAGTGGGCCATGGCAGGGGGGGGGAGCCCCCCGGAGTGGGTCACGGGGGACGCAGGGGCGCCTTCCTCATCCCCGCATCCCCTGGGCGTTCGGGCAGGAGTCGCGTGGTACAAGTCACAAGTCACGAGCGGGTCTCAGCCCCGGAATGTTCCGGCGCAGAAAGAAGGGGCCCTGGTTCCGGTCCCGCACGGCCGTCTCTGGGGGTGCCGGCCTCTCTCCCAGGCGGCTGCTGAAATCCCCAGCTGTCAGTTTACCAAACGGCTCCAGGCGTCGTCCGGGTCCTGGTGCCGCATCCGGCTGTCGGGAAGGCGCCTCCTGGCCGCAGGGGGCTCGCGGCCTGGGGTGGGGGCTACGGGCAAGGACACTGGATTTTGCACGGGGGGCTGCGCAGCCAGGCGCTGTGGGGGCCCGGGGACCCGAGGGGCCTCAGGGGGCCAAGTCGACGGGCTCGTCTGCGTCTAAAGATGAGCTTCAGCACCCATCCTGCCACCAAAGATCGAGGCTTGGCTCCTGCCGGGGGAGCAGCGGAGGCCGCTCACGTTATTTTGACCTACGGCCCCCTTGCAGGGGTGAAGGACGGACCCTGCCAGAGGCGGGTGTTGCAAACAGAGGCGGCCTCGGCCTCGGGCCGGTGCCCGGCGCCCGGGACCCACGCGGATATCGGACCCTCCGGGCGGCAGCCGAGGCAGGACCCTGCTGGGGTTTGGCCGGAGGACAGAGTCACTGCACAGAGAGTGCGGGGGCCGAGAGGAAGCTGGGAAGGGCCCCGCTTCCCTGCCCTGGCCTCGCGGGTCGGTGCGGCCGGTGCCCTTGAACGGCCGTGGGGCGAGCTGGCCGGGGAAGGCTCGAGTCCAGCCGAGGCCGGGAGCCACTGGCCCGGACCCGCTCGGCCTCCGCGGCCGCTCTGACCCCCTCCCTCGGGGCCCAGAGTCCCGTCAGAAACGGGACGCGGTTCTGGCCTCGTCCTCGAGACAACTGTCCACGGCGGCTCCCTTGGCAGCCGACTCCTCCGATGGCCGTGACCTTCCAGAGGAGCTGAAGGTCAGAGGCAGCGAGACCCGGTCCCGCCGTGGGGACAGACGCTCGCGGTACGCCCTCCAGATGGCTCAGTAATTTGGGATTTCTCACACGTCTCCGGGGAAGGCTGGAGGGGTTTGGCTGTGTCTCCTACGGCTTTGCAGCCTGTGTCTCTTCTCATCAATAAAAGATTGGGTTTACTCACTGTGGTGAGCCGAAAGTAAAAAACAGGTGCAGCTATACAATATTTCTCTTTAATTACTGTTGATGGAAAAGGAGGAAAAAGCACGTGAGTGTGGAAATTAATTATTCCATATTGTTAGACCAGGATGAACTACTTACTAATTTTAACTGTGGCTTTTATGTACAGAGTGTTGCTCAACATCATATTAATTCGAGTAAATATTAACAAACAGTTCTTTCCCCTCCCCTGCTGCCTCTGCTGCCCTGCTCCCTTCCCCCAGCCCCTGCGGTTTTCTCTCTCTCTCTCTCTTTCTCAATCTCCCCTGGGGGTTTCTTTCCCCTTCTCCTGTGCCGTGCGCCTGAGTGTCACAAAGCTTCCTCTTAAGAAAAGCTTTTTTATTTCGGGGTTGCTTTCTCCCTCCGCTGGCAGCCAGTCAGGTGCCCGGGACACACGCAGAAATGCAAGCAAACGCTTTTCTATTGTTTACACCTGTTCCCGTGCCCGGTGAGGTTGGCAGCCCCCCGTGGAAGGCGCCCGAGTGGCTGGTGGCACACCGGGTGGAGGGGGGCACGTACGAGGCCCCCAGGGGCCGCGCCCCCACCGAACAGAGGCTCCGCGCAGAACCGAAGGGCCCCGGACGCAGAGGAGAGTGGTGCTGGGTGCAGGCCTTGGCGTGTGCTCAGCAGATACTCACGGAGGGGCTGGTCCTTTTCTGGCACATCCTGAGTTGCAGGGACAAGAGCCAGGGGCTCCCGGGGGGGACCTCTCTGCTGGAAGCTCAGACTGACCGTCACCGCGTTGTAACAAAACATCCAAAATGTGGTGGCTGACGGCCACACGGGCCGCTGCAGCACAAGGGGGGCGGGGGAGGGGCTCAGCTGGGTGGTCTTTGCTCCCCGCCGGGGACGCTGGATGGCCGCACACGGGGCCACCAGCGGCTCACATCGCGGCTTTAGCGCGGTGCCTCAGGGTGGTGACCCAGGAGCCCCGACAGGGTCCAGGAGGCCCGTCCCTCCTGAGCGGTGAGCTCCTGAACTCACCCCGAGGGTCCACAACATCTCTCTGCTGCTGGCCGGGCAGACCGCTAGGACGGACGGGGAGGGACAGACGGCCTCTGTCGTGCGAAGGGCAGTGCGGGCCCGGTGCCCGCCTGAGGGCCGGGGGGCCCAGCAGGTGCAGCAGGGGTTGCGGGCGGTGGCGGAGAGGGCTTTGTCCCCAACAGCCTGGGCTCCACTGCGGCCACCTCACTCAGAGCGTGCGGTCGGTGTCTGCTCTCGGCCACTGACCTCGGCCTCGTCATCTAAGCAACAGAGCTCGGGTCTTACGGGATTCGTGGGAGCGTTAGGCCGGGTCACAGAGGAGGAGCCCGGGCCGGGGCCTGGCGTCCAGCAGACGCGTCCACGGGGCTCCCGCCGTCCAGACGGCTGTTCGGCGAGGACGCTGATGGGCCGAGGGTCCGTGCAGCGTGCCGCGTGGGCCACAAGGAAAGTGTAGCCGGTTATAAAGCCCGATCGGAACAGGGGAGACCAGGAACCCCATCATCAAGACGCATCGTGTGGAGAGTTTTTCAAAATGGGTTTCCAAAACCCGTTTCCGTTTTATGTGTGCGTGTCTGTGCGTGAGTGTGTCTGAGTGTGTGCGTGAGTGTGCGTGTCGGCTGGATCCCAGTGTCGCACGAGGACACGTCTCCTTCACTGGGATCCATGGCGGAGCTCTGAAGGCCGGAGGGGCCGATGGGCGGCTGTCGATCGGAAGGACGGCCCGGAATGTTCCGGAGCCTCCGAGAACACAGGCTGGGAGGGACGCGCAGCAGACCCGCGGAGTGCAGCAGCGCCCGGCCCGGGGACGCGCGGCCGTCGACACCGACGACGTGGGGGAGCCCGGGGGGGCCAGCACGTGCCCGTGCCTGTTCTGAAGGTCACGCGCGGCCCTGAGATCTGCAGGAGGGGAGCTGCTCCCCCAGGGCCTCCGGGGTCGTGAGCGGCCTCTGGGCCTCCCCCTGCCGCAGGGGAGAAGGGCCGGGCGGACACGGGTTGGGTTGGGGGAGTGAGGAGAGGGCCGGCCTGTGCGCTCCGGACTCCGGAAGCACCGACCTTCTCCTGGGAGCACCCCGTCCCGTCCCGACTGTGCTGCCCGACCTGCTGGGGCCAATCACAGCGCTTTCCTGGGCGTCTGGGGGTTTATTGCTCAGCTCGGGCCCCGGGAAGACCTCCATCCGCCCTTTCCAGGGAACCGCGGCCGGATGAGCGCGTCCCTGACGCCCGGCGGCAGCCCCTCCTCGCAGGCAGCGTGGCCGCGAGTCCAGGAGCCGGTGCATCTGTCTGCGTCAGCTCTGTGCCTGGCTTCCAGAGTCTTCCCTAAACAACCTGAAAAGGAAGCAGTTTGGGGGCCAGAACGGATGACGACGTCTGAGTCATGCTGCGAACAGAGGCTGCCGCCCGGTGTCTCTCTTCCCGCCCACGGCGTCTGCAGGGCGCAGCCTGGAGGAGAGAGGCCCCCCGCCCAGCACACGGTCCCCGACAGGGGCAGCCGGCCCAGCCCCCGGCGACCCCCGGGTCCCGGCACAGCCAAGCGCCATGGTCTCCGCTGCCTGGTCAGGAGCCGTGGGTTGAGTGATTTGTCCCCCTCCAGTGACGCTGCTCCCTGGATCCCGTCTGACAAGTGCGGTTCGTTACGGCTGACGCGGACCGATGTCCCTGTTTATGGGAAGCGGCTAGGCCTGCTCTCAGGGGCCAGTGGGCCTGGTGGGAAGCGGGGCGTGTGTGGGGCTGGCTCGCCGTGACCCCCGGCACTGGGAACAGGAGGGCCACCTGCGTGCCGCCCGCCGAGCGCAGGTCCCACGAGCTTCACGGTGGGAGGACGGTAACGTTTGGCAGCTGATGACGGCTCCCGTCACCACGGCCTGAGACTCAGCTTAGGTGATGCTCCCGTGGAGCACGAAACGACTTTCACCAGCCGGGTGAGGGGAGGGTTGGGACCCTGGGGGCTGTCTTAGCCCACTGGGTGGCTGTAACGAAAACACCCTGGACCCGACAGCTTGCACAGCAGTCGCTGACTCCTCACGGTGCCAGAGGCCGGGGGTCCCAGCCGATCTGGCAAACTGCTTGCTGTGCCCTGGCCTGGCAGAGAGTGCCGTCTCTGGTGTCCCTTTCTCTTCCCGCAGGGCCGCTGGTCCCATCATGGGGCTCCACTGTCCTGACCCCGCCCGACCCAGTCTCCTGATAGCAGCCCGTCTGGGGTTAGCATTTCAACGCGTCAGTTTTGGGGGGGTCACGACCACACGCCTGCTCGGCAGGGGCGTGCAGGGAGCAGGAAGCCTCGGAAACGTCATCTGGGCAGAGTCAGAACACGCTTCAACAGGTGACTCCCGCGGGGACCCCAAGGCACCCGCCTCCCTGGCTGTCCTCCTGACCATCCATCCTGGGCACCAGCCCCGTGGCTCCAAGAGCCCCCGAACCCTGAGGCAGTGACCTTCCGCCCAGCTGGGCAGCTGGGCCACCTGCCGCTGCGACGTTCAAAGTTTGGACTGCCGTCCACAGTTAGGTAGCGCGTTGCACAACACAGGTGCACACGTGTGAACACGCACGTGCACGCACTCACACCCACCTGTGTACACACAGGCACACGCACACACATATAGACGTACACGGATGCACACGCACAGGTACACGTGCACACATATGGACACGTACGCACACACACATGCATACACGTGTGCACACACACATGGCCACATGCACACATGCATGCACACACATGCACACATATGCCCATGTGCACACAGGCACACGTGCGCGTGCACACACACACACACACACATACAAATACGCATACACATATACACACATTCATGCACGCACACATGCAAGAGCACGATGCACACACCTGCACACATGCACGTGTAAACGCATACACACGTATGCACACACATATGCACACACGTGCACGTGCAAGGCATACACATACATAGACACGTGCACACATATGTGCACACATGTGTACACACATGCACACACATATGCCCATGTGCACACAGGCACACACGCATGTGCACACACACGCACATGTACAAATACGCATACACACATACACGCACGCACACATGCAAGAGCACGATGCACACACCTGCACACATGCACGTGTACACACATACACATGTATGCACACACATATGCATACACCTGCACATGCACAGGCACACATACATAGACACATGCACACATACATGCACACATACACGCACACGTATACACATACATGCACACGCATACACATGTGCACACACATGCACACGCACACAGGATTTCAGCAATTTCACCAAACAGCTAACTCTGGAGTGAATTCCCCAGACCTTCCCTCTTCTACGCAACTATGTATTTTGTAAAAATCCTGGTCGCAACCTGATAACGGGTTCCATGACTCCCCGGGTCAGAACCCTTGGTTAAAACGACAGGAACACTGACAGCCGGTGCTTCCTGCAGCTCCCGCTGACCTCGCCGGGCAGGGCCTCCGCGGAGGGGGCGCCTGAGCCGGTGGGGGGGAGGGGGGACACATCGCCCTCCAGGCAGCAGCAGCACTTTGCCAACGCCCTGCAGGGAGGGACGTCCTGCAGGGGGGCAGCGGGGCCCCGTCCTGGGGGGGTCACACGGCCCACGGAAGAGTCTGGGCGATCCACGGGGGCCGGTGGGCAGGGCGGCACCAGTATGTGGGCAAAGAAACATCTCGCGTAGGAGCTCCCCTGGGGCTCTGCCCCCCGCCCCCGCCCCCCAGCCTCTTGCTTCAACCAGGCCTGTGCTTGTCCAGGGCTGAGCCGACGTGGAGAGGGGGTAGTGGGAGGGGCTTAGGCATGGGGTCTGGGGTCTGGGGTCTGGGGTCTGAGCCGGGATGGAGGAGAGGTCTCAGAAGCTCCTCCAGCTCCAGAGGGTCCGTTACTCGTCAGGGGCCACCGTGCGTGACCCCGGGAGCAGGCTCGGCCCCCCCCAGCGGGCACCCCTTCCTGCGCACAAACTCCCTGCCTTCCTCATCCCGAGCTGGAGATTTTCTTCTTTGCTCTGATTTTTTTTTTTTTTTTTTTTTGGCTTCTGTTTAAAATTAATTCCACAACACTGAATAACCTTCCCCCACAAGGTTGGAGTTAATCAGGCTGAATTTATTAAGATCTTTACAATTAAATGAGCTCATACCGGGAGGAGGAAAGTTACCTTATTATCCTATTTTAAGAGCTTGAATAATTTTAGCCCCCGACTTACTGTCGATCCCCAGCGACTTCCGCGGTGGACACCAATGACTTTAGAGGGCGCTGGGCCAGGAGGCCTGGCACGGGGAGAGGCCTGCCCAGACCAGTGAGTCCCGGCAGAGGGCCAGGAGGGCACGGGTGTGCCGCTCAGCACGGACAGAACCTGTCTCCGTTCTACAGGCAGAACCTGGGCTCGAGACGGGACCTCACGAAGGGACGATTTCCTCCCCGGGGGGGGGGGGTCCTCACCGGGGTGGGGGGCACTGCCAGCCTCGTCTGGATCGTTGTGCTTCTTGGACCTCATGCCTGCCGCCTACGAGGGCAGACGGACCCAGATACGGAGGCTTTCAGAAGTCCGGAGGAGGGGGCTCAGCCCAGAAACAGGGTCCCCCTGAATTGCCCCCATATGTGCAACCTTGATGATCCACGCACACTCTGGCTTATGAAGTCTGGGGGTCCCCTGCTTTGGTCTCGCCGACCTAGCTCACCAGAACCCACAACCCACGGGGTCCCTGGGGGGGCTGACGCCTGCTTGGACGTCTGCCTCGGGGATGGGTCCTCTGCACTTGCTGGCCTCACAGTTCTCTGTGGCGGAGGCCTGCGATGGGTCATGACCCCCCAGGAGATACGTTCAAGCCCTAACCCCGAGCACCTGTGAACACGACCTTCTTTGGAAATAAGACCTTTGCAGATGTAACCAAATGGACAAGAGGTCATCAGCATGGGCCCTAAGTATGCAGTACTCCCAGTGTCCTTACGAGGAGAAGAAATACCCAGTCGCGCGGGGAGAGCCGGCGGGGATTAGGCGACCCAGCTCCACGCCAAGCCTTGCCGGCAGCACCGGGAGCTGACAGAAGGGCCTGGAACAGACTCTCCGGAAGGAGCGAGCCCTGCAGACACCTTGATCTTGGACCTGTAACCTCCGCAGCTGTGTGAGAATCGGTTTCTGTTGTTTAAGCCACCTCGGAAGCCAGCACGGGAGGCGGCGTGCCCAGCGAGGATCCGGAAAAGCTGCTAGCTCCCCGCGCTCTGCAGTCTCTCCCTGGGTCTTTGCCCGCGGGGAAGCCAGCCAGACATTTGCTGCTGATTTCATACGTACAACCTTATTGTTCCAGGAAGGGGCCGCGATGCCCAGGTGATCAGGGAGTCGTCCGGTCCTGGGTGGAGTCTTAACCCTGTTTGGTCGAAATCTGTGGCCTGGGCTCATCCCGTAGTTTTGGTCATAAGAATGTAGACAGAGGGGCTCCTGGGTGGCTCAGTCTGCCAAACATCCAGCTTCGGCTCAGGTCATGATCTCATGGCTCATGGGTTCGAGCCCCATGTCGGGCCCTGTGCGGACAGCTCAGAGCCTGGAGCCTGCTTCGGATTCTGGGTCTCCCTCTCTCTCTGCCCCTCCCCTGCTCACGCTGAGTTTCTCTCTGTCTCTCAAAAATAAAGAAACATTAAGCATTAAAAAATAAATAAATAAAAATTTAAAAATTGAGTTTCTGAGCCCACTTATACATTTACATTTAACTCAATTGTTGATCTAGTTGTATTCAATATACGTTTTTAAATATACGATTTCCTCATTTCTTACTTTTTCAAAACACTCGATCTTACTCTGAAACATCTCTATTTGAAATTCCACGTCAGCCTGGACACAAACATGTAGGCCGAGGGGCAGGGGCGAACGTGAAGGATGGGGAGGGTGCGGAGGTCCTCATTTCCTAGGTGGTACTTCCCTTGCTGAGCAGCCCTGAGCAGGCCTGTCTTCACAGGACGGGCTTGACCCTGAAGCACCGTAGACACAGTAAAGCTGGTCCTCTCTCGCTGTGAGCTGGTGGGTGAAAGGGGAGGATCCACCGGGCCCCACAGTGGTCGTGGGCCTTCAGAAATAACCCACAGAACGCTGTGCGCTGACCGAAGGGGTCGTGCTCACGGAGAGCCCCACGCTCTCCCCCCAAGTACCGCGTCAGGCTCGGGGCGGGAGGAGGCGGGGGGACAGAGCCAAGGGAAACTGCGTTCTTCCTATTCTTGCTGCTTCCTTTTGGTCATTTGTTTTGTCTGGTTTTTGTCTACCTTCTTCTCTTTTTCTGCCTTCTTTTGGATCGGTTGGCTATCTTTTTTTTTTTTTTTTTTGATGTTTATTTTTGAGAGAGACAGAGACAGTGCGAGCGGGGAGGGGCAGAGAGAGAAGGAGACCCAGAATCCGAAGCAGGCTCCAGGCTCTGAGCTGTCCGCACAGAGCCTGACGCGGGGCTCGAACCCACACACCGCGAGATCATGGTCTGAGCCAAAGTCGGACGCTCAACCGACTGAGCCACCCGGGCGCCCCGGTTGGCTATTTTTCATAATTCATTTTTGTCTCCACTATTGGTTTATCTGTTATATCTCTCTCTCTTTTCTTTTTTTACACTTTAGTGATTGCTCTGGGGTTTACAATGCACGGCTTCAGCTTAGCACAGCCTTCCCTCCTATCATATGACTTTCTATAGAGTGTACGTGGCTTACAACGATATATTTCCGTGTCCTCAGTCCTTTTGATGGTGTTAGTTGACATGAATTTTACTTGTACGTATCCTACAGACCCCAGATACGTGATGACCTTTTTTCCTCCAGACAAGTGTATTTTGGAGCAATTTAGAAATCGGTTTCAAAATGCCTTTTATATTTATCCACATTTTTACACTTTTTGGTATATACCTCGCTTCTTTGTGTAGCTGCGATCTCCATCTGGCAACACAGTCCTTCTGCCTCAAGATTTGCCTTTAACGTTCTTGTAGTGCTGGGGTGGGGGTGGGGGGGGCTAGCAACGTGTTCTTTCAGCTTCTGTGTTTCCGAAAAATCTCTATTTCACTTTCCTTTCTCAAAGCTATTTCTCTTGATGTGGAATTTTAAGTTGGCAGGTTTTGTTTTGTTTTGTTTTTAGTACTTTAAAGGGGTCTCTCCATTGTCTTCTGGTTTACATCATTTCTTCTGAGAAGCCTGCTGAATTCTTTTTTCTCTCTGTATTGTTTTTTTGTCTCTGTCTTCACTCTTGTTGTCTTTGATGTTTTCATTGCCAGCAGTTGAGTTGCAGACTTCTCTATATCTAGGTGTGTGTGTGGGAGTGTGTGTGTGCGAGTGAGCGAGTGAGTGCACGAGCGAGTGTGTGAGTGTGCAAGCGAGTGTGTGCGAGTGTGTGTGCGAGTGTGTGTGCGAGCGTGCGAGTGTGTGTGTGTGGCAATTTATTCTGCTTGTGGTTCTTTGAACTACTTGGATCTGTGGTTTGCTGTATTTTATTAATTTTGTAAAACTCTTAGCCTCTATCTCTTCGACTATTTCCTGCACGTGTTTTCCTCTTCCTCTTCCTTGTTAGACTCCAGCGATGGATATTGTCTCACAGCTCTGGGATGCCCTCCTCTGTTTTCCACCTTGTCTTTGAGTTTGGGTAGCTTCTGTTGACTTATACTCAAGCCCACCAATTCTCTCTCAGCTGTATTTACTCTGTTAATAAGCCCAGTCCTCTTCCTCGGTCGGAATCGGGTCTTAGGGGCTGAGTCCAAGCGGGGAAGGGCGGGAGCCGGGCCAGGGTTTCCGCCGCCCTCCCTCCGTTTCCGTCCAGAGCACCGCAAGCCTCAGGCCGCCCCGAGGTGACCTCTCTTGTGCCAAGTGTCGGGCCCGGGGCGCCAGGGAGATGCGTTCGGTCCGCCCGCCTCAGCCTCAGCTTTCCGCGGTCCCCGCGCCCCAGAAGGCGCTTTCTCTGTGCCCTCACGCCGACTCCAGAGCCCGGTGCTGCTCTACTCCGCGGAGGCTCGTGATGGCACACGGGCTTTCTCACTTCCTGTCCTTCTCCAGTCTTGGGCAGACCTTCTGCAGCCCAGCCTCAGAGGTTCGGACTTTATCACCAGTCCTGCCCCTCCCCTCCTGGGCAACCAAATGCGGTCTGGTGTGTAGGGGCAGCACGGGCCCCTTCCTCCCCCAGCAGGGGCACACCTGTGCCTTGTGTCAGACCAAGAACCTGGGCCCGAGAGGGTCTCCCGCCCCTGGTCCTGCCCCAAGGGCAGATGCCAAAGCCTCCTGACGATCAGGTGGCCTGGCTCCCACTCCCCCCACCGGTGAGCGGCGGGTCTGTGCTCCAGCCTTGGGGGCAGGAGGGAGGTCTCTCGCTTCTCCCAAGAGCTTACGGCTTCTGCTTCCGGAAAGAAACACCTGTGGGGGGACGAGGGGCTTGTGCCCACGACCCAGCTGTGGCTGAGCATCACCTGCTTCAGATTCTGTGTCTCCCTCTCTCTCCGCCCCTCCTCCCCTGGCTCTCTCTCTCTCAAAAATAAATAAATAAACATTAAAAACATTACAAAAAAGAAAATGCAATCCGCCCTCGATCTTGAGATTTAGAGGCCGGCTGGTGAGGAGAGCACTGGACTTGGATTCTCCTTGGGGGGACCGGATAGAGTGGATTCCAAGGCCATCAGTTCCCTGCTCTCGCGAGGGTGACTCTGAGCCCCAAGAGGTGGAAATAAACGTGAGAAGGGGGTGGGGCACTCTGGCAGGTGCACGGGTTTGAATCCCGGCTCCACTGCCTATCACCTGTGTGGCTTTGAACGCGTGGAACCACCTCTCTGGGCTTACTTCCCCCAGCCACCACCTGGGGGTCACAAATAGTTATCCAGGAATCGCCACAGCCTCCGGTGAGGTCACTCGCGGTATAGGTCTTCGCGTAGCGTCTGGCATTCAGAAAGAGCATCCGTGTTCGTCACGGATACTAACACGTAGGAACACAGAGGAATCCTGATTCACACGGCTGCCACGAACTCACGCCAGCTAGCATCGGAGCCTGCAAATAAAGCTCGGCGATCCTGAGTTTTGAATAGAAATATCGGAGCGCATATGTCTCGGCTAATCGTAATAGAACGTGGCATCCCGTGAGCGTTTGCTGTCTCAGCCTCGAAGTTCACTCCCTCATGAGTTGTTACAACAGCACAGATGAGAACGTGGATGCCTGGGGAGGGGACGAGCCCCCAGGGCCACGGCCAGGAAGGGGCGAGGCGGGAGTGCACGTACCGGTCACACAGACAGACTGGCTCCTGGTGGCAGACCTTTCCCGGGCCGCGGAGGGCCTCCCGGGAAGTTGCCAGATGAGACGCCCCAGGTGTTTTCCCCGGCAGGTTCCACTGTCATTCATCATCTATCGCGACACTTCAGGTTGGCGGCCTCAGCTGAGAACACAAGATGATTCCCAGTTACCACTTTTATTAATAATGATCAAAAGTATCCAGCAACGTTCAGCGAGATTCTTCACAGAGACCATTACTGGGGCACTGAAAGCTGAGAATAATTCATTACACGCTAATGAGAAAAGCAGACTCCTCAGTAATACAAGGTTTCCAACTTCCAGCCTTAAGATGTCGGACACTGCCCCTTCTCTTTCCTTGTGAGGTTCCTTTAGCAGCGGGAAAGACGGAGCGGCCCCGCTTTCTGGGGTGGGGGTACGGCGGACGGAAGAGTGACGGGGCCGATCAGTGATCTCCGGAAGCTTGGGTCTGTGATGCGTGAAGACGGTCCCTTCGTCCTCGTCCGGCACGTGGGTCCTGGTCACAAACCTCGTGTACGGCTTTGCCCTGCTCTCTCCTACTGCCCTGAGTGTGCGGGGGGCACAGCGTGGGGCTCGAGGCAGGAATCCTGCCTCTGCCCGTAAGCCCTTGGGGTCCCCAACGTCCCACCGGCACCCGAGTCGGCTGTGTCAACAGAGGGGTGCCAGGGTGTTCTTGTGAATCGGGATGTGGTTTATTCAGGCTCGATGTCAAAACCCCAAGAATACAAAGAAGACAAAATCGTGGGTGTCGGAGAAAATGCCGCCGACCTAGGGGATCGGGGTCCCGTCACGGACGGTCGCCATCACCGTGGGGCGGTGGCCACGGATCGGGCGGTCAGCCCGCGCTTTGTTCTAATCCCCGTCGTGGGTGGCAGCCATTTGCGCGACCGCCACACCGTCACCGTGGCAATGGTGGATGAGCCCCCAGTTCCACCGGCACCAGCCACGGTCTTTCCCACGGTGCCTGCGGTCCTGGATGGCGTGGGCAGCTCAGGGCCCTTTCCTGGGAATTTGGAAGACGTTCCGTGCTCCCAGCACCACAAGATGCCCCAGCTCATCATACACATTTCCCGTTCTAGTCTAGAATCGCCTGACCTGCGTGGACGTCCCATGGGGAGGAACTTTGCCAACAGGGTGCTTACCTACGCCTCCTCGCGCCCTTGATCTCACAGGTGCCGTTCCTTTCCAGGTGGTTCAGCTCGACCTCCTTTCGTGAGGTTGTTTCATACCTTTGCGGGGTGGCTGGATTCCTTTGCGCTCCATCCTGGAATCCCCTGGCCTCAGCGTTTTCTTTCTTTTACGTTTGTGCACATTGAACTTTGGTCTTTGTGCTGTAAAGTTCTGTGGGCTCGGCACCTGGCGTCCTATTCCCATCCGCGCAGGAAACAGAATAATTTCTTTTTCTTTCTTTCTTTCTTTCTTTCTTTCTTTCTTTCTTTCTTTCTTTCTTTCTTTTAATGTTTATTCATTTTTGAGAGAGAGACAGAACACAGGTGAGGGAGGGGCAGAGAGAGAGGGGACACAGAATCCAAAGCAGGCTCCAGGCTCTGAGCTGTCCGCACGGAGCCCGACGCGGGGCTCGAACCCACGAACGGTGAGATCGTGCCCTGAGCTGACTGAGCCGCCCAGATGCCCCTAATACTTTGGATTTTAGCCCAGTACTATGCTACTTACCGTGGTGCCTTAAGAGCTCCTGCATGTTGCCCCCAAGT
Organism: Panthera leo; assembly: GCF_018350215.1. NCBI lineage: Eukaryota > Metazoa > Chordata > Mammalia > Carnivora > Felidae > Panthera > Panthera leo. Next base: position 1,050,937 of record NC_056692.1, on the reverse strand, counting down.
CCCCTTGACGTGTCCCCGCGGGCTTGCTCTCTGGCACTCCAAGGGCCCCGGGCTCATCTTGTAGAATCAGCCACTTCCCTGAGGAGCCCGGCTCCTTTCGCTCGGAAACCATGATGGGAGGTCACGGTCCGGGTGCTTCCGTGTCCTCTCAGCGGGCAGGGCTAGGGAGCGTGCGAGCGTGTGCCCGTCCGTGCACACGCACCTCAGTCACGTCTGCACCCACCTGCACGTCGGTGCCACAAAGCACGAATTCCCACACCGTGGGACTCTAACCCCACGTCCCGTACTCACGCCAGCCCCGCTGCCTTGCTTATCTGTGACTTTGGCTGGCGGGGAGAGACCTGGCCTCGTGATCTGCCGTGTATCAACATGCGCGCTCGAGCCTGGGATGCGTGTGCTTACAAGGCAACGGTGCCCCGGGAGGATCAAGCCCGGGTGATGTTCGCGGCGTACGATTCTCTGCCTTCAGTCTCGCAGTTTTCAGCCAAACCACGGTTCCCCACAATTTCTTTCGCGAGCCCCCCCCTCCCACCCCACCCCCTTCCGTTCGAGGTGCGTTTGTAACGCGATTGGACCACGCGTCACGCTCTGCACTCTCCTGGGTCGTGGAAACTTCTGCACGCGCTCGTGCTCGTTCCTCGCGACACAACGTTCTGCGGGTTTTGGCAGCTGCGCTGGGGTTGTGGTCCCGTCACCCCGCTTTCAGACAGAAGGGCTGTTTTCATCTGCGCCTGAGCTTTCCGTGGGGCCTCGGGGTGCACGCCCTCCGTGCTGTCGTGCTTCCTCCCCTTAATGTGCCCGTACGCTTCAGCCGTGTTGTCGTAGACGAACGGAGCTGCTTTTTGTAGCCGTCTGGGGCGGCCCATCACCGGAACACGACACGGCTCGTGCGCTAGATGACGGGCTGTTGGGACAACGGGCGACGAACCATCCTCGACCGTGCTTGTGCCGAACAGGTGCCCCCAGGACTGCTGTATGTGGAGCTCACACCGTCCCTACTCTTGCTCCCGGGAGTTTTCCTTTCCTGTGGGTCCTGTGGTTTGAGTGGCTATTTTGTGTTTATGTGCCTAGCACTCCTAGGCGTCTACAGACCTAAGTCCATCGCCTCCCAGAACCCCAAGTGTCCCGTTAACCTTCGCGGGGCTCTCGGATGAGGTCGTATTGTTGTTTCCATCCGCCCGGAGACGAGACGGAGAGTCAGCCGGGGGTGGCTGCGCCCGGGGCCTTCCCAGGAAGGAGCAGTTGAGAACCGACTCAGCTGGCTGGGTGTCCCACCCGCCCTCCCTCCCATCTCACGGCCTGGAAATGCAGCCACGCCGACCCCCTCCGCCACGGGCGTGACTGCCAGGAGCTTCCCGCCTGACGCCACGTGGCTCTCACGCCGTGGGATTTCGCACGGAGGGTGGAGACGGATGACAGGGGAGGAAGCGAGAGGAGAACGAAGTGACCCTGGGCCAGCAGCCCCCGCTCTGCATCGGGGACGGGAAGTCAGGCCCGGCCCAGCACCTGCTGCCACCCACCAGCGGTGGCCAGTGCCCTTCTCTCCCCAGCCCAGGGGACCCCGCGTCACTGTGCCTCCGATCCGTCTTCGGAGCCTTAATGCGCCACCGTGCTTTACGTGGAGCCTTCCCGGCAGAGGGGACAGCTCCCAAACGTGTTCCGGCTCGTGTGGCCTCGGTGTGTGGACAGCCCTCGCTCAGGAGCAGCGGCCTCACTCCGTGTGGACGGTGGTGTTTTTGTCCCCAGTCTTTGCCCCTCTGGGATCAGAGAGCCAAGTCCTCCTCCTGCCCCGAGACCAGGTGGATGGGGCTTTGGGCTAAAGCTGAAGAAAAGGGGAGTTTTATCTTTGAGGCCCGTAGCCCTCGACGACACAGCACAGCACTGGGGGGACGGGGGTGGCGGGAAACGCTGCTCCGAATCTTGGGGACAGTCTGGCAGAGGAGGGATCACAGTTCAGGACCTCGAGGGGTGAGGGCGGGTGGCCTCCTAAATCCTGGTTACGGGGCGGAGGGACCTCCGTCCGAGGCCCAAAGGGTCAGGGAGAATCGCTCCCTGACAACAGGCAAGAGTCAAACGGCAGCCAGCAGCCCCGAAGAGCTGAGAGAAAGAAAGACTAAATCACCAGGGACGCCTGGGGGCTCAGTCAGTTAAGAGTCCAACTTCGACTCAGGTCATGATCTCATGGCTTGTGAGTTCGAGCCCCGCGTGGGGCTCTGTGCGACGGCTCGGAGCCCGGAGCCTGCTTCCAATTCTGTGTCTCCCTCTCTCTCTGCGCCTCCCCCGCTCACGCTCTGTCTCTCAAAAGTAAATAAATAAACATTAAAAAAAAGAATACATCGCCAGATGTCAAAGTCAAAACCAACGTGCGACACGCTAGGTGCCGCCAGGGGTGTGGGGCGGTTTCTCTTGGGGTCCAGGGGGTTTCCTGTTCCCCGGGCGACGGCAGGGAGGGCACGAGCAGGGACGTGGACGCAGCCCATGTAGACGGGCCGCACCCTGTGACCTTTCACACTCGGTCGGCCGAGCAGGGACTACGCGCTGAGCCGCGGGAGCAAAAAGAACCGCAGGAAACCAGCATCCTTGCGGGGCACCTGCAGGACCAGGAAGGACTACCTGGAGGTGGACCAAGGGCCGTGGGGGCGGGGCCACGGAGGGGGAGGGCCGTGGGGGCGGGGCCACAGAGGGAGGGCCGTGGGGGCGGGGCCACGGAGAAGGAGGGCCGTGGGGGCGGGACCACAGAGGGAGGGCCGTGGGGGCGGAGCCACAGAGGGAGGCCCGTGGGGGCGGGGCCACGGAGAAGGAGGGCCGTGGGGGTGGGACCACAGAGGGAGGGCCGTGGGGGCGGAGCCACAGAGGGAGGCCCGTGGGGGCGGGGCCACGGAGGGAGGCCCGTGGGGGCGGGGCCACGGAGAAGGAGGGCCGTGGGGGCGGAGCCACAGAGAGGGAGGGCCGTGGGGCGGGGCCAGAGAGGGAGGGCCGTGGGGGCGGGGCCACAGAGGGAGGCCCGTGGGGGCGGGGCCACGGAGAAGGAGGGCCGTGGGGGCGGAGCCACAGAGGGAGGCCCGTGGGGGCGGGGCCACGGAGAAGGAGGGCCGTGGGGGCGGAGCCACAGAGGGAGGCCCGTGGGGGCGGGGCCACGGAGAAGGAGGGTCGTGGGGGCGGGGCCACGGAGACGGAGGGCGGGGGGCGGAGCCACAGAGCAGGTGCCCTGCACAGGAAAGCTGGAGGGAGAGAAACAGGCAAGCGGCCAGGCTTCGAATAGATGCCAGATGGCGGGAGGAAAATGGAAAAGAAGAAGGGGAAATACTGTGGATGGAGGGGTGAGGGAAGGGCTGGAGGAGGGGGGAGGCCTGTCACGTGTGCCGCTCACTAGCTGTGTGACCTTCAGCAAGTGACTTCCCCTCTCTGTGCTCACATTCCCCATCTGCAGAGCGGATGGTAACTGCGCCCACGTCATACAAGAGACGTGAGGCTGAGGATCGCATAATAAACGTCTGTAGAAGCACTTAGAACAGTTCCCGGGAAATTCGTAACTGTAGCTTTACCCGGATCGTTATGTTTATCATTATGGACGAACGTCAAATCAGAATCGGCAATAAAGGCAGAAACTGCCAAAAAGTAGACGTGGAGGACTTTTTTTTTTTTTTTTTTTTTTTTTTTTTTTTTGCAGAAACTCAAATAGAATAAAATGGGAGAGAAATATTTGAGAGGCTTAGAGAAAAAGCATAGCACAGAAAGGGAAAAAAGGATCAAATAGAGACCTTTGCAAATTGTAGGTAAAAACACGCAAGGAGATACACCTTTTATTATGACACAGCTGATTTTCTCGTTGTTTGCTCTTTATTTGTTTCTTCAGGGACGTTTAACAATGAAAACACCGTCCACGTCCACAGAGGAAAACTTGCCTAAAACAAAGGCTTGGAAAGGCGTGTTAGAGGAACACACTCGTTACAGATGAAAGAAAAGTTACCCGGAGGGAATTCAGGCCCAAAGTGCCAAATCTCCGCTAAAGGAGAAAATCAGCTCTGTGCTCACAGAACCCCACGGGCCCAGGCCATTTGTCCTCCCGAGATGACCAGACCTCTGGAGCTTCCACGGTGATGTTTGGCTGTGCAGCTCTGGGCTTGTGGGGGCCTCGTCCACGTACTCCGTCCCCCTCCCGCGGGAGGGATGCAGGAGCGAGAGAACGGGGGACACGCAGCGGCCCGCAGCTCTCCTGCTCACACCCGATGGCCCAGAGCGAGCCCGTGAGCAGTGGGGGAGGGGAGGTCATGCCGTCCACGGTGGGGGGGTGGGGGCAGTCCCGCTGCAGGACGTCTGCTGATGTCACGTGCGTCCCCAGCGTCACCGGGGAAGGGTTTTTTTCCCTGCTAAGCTGTCACCGCAGACACGGGCAGGAGACGACTCTGTTTACATGATAGTAACTCCGAGATTGAGTGTGAGTTCCACGGGTTCGGCTGGAGGCAGGAGGCTTGTGAGAGTGGCCACGCCAAAGTGGACGGGGAAGCCACGTTTCTATTCTTCCGGCGGCCGAGCCTGAAGCATGGGAGAACCGTGGCCGCCGTGCATACAGCAGGTGTCACAGGCGACAGCCACGCGGGATTGATCCCGGAGCTCAGACCCTCTCCACGGGGCAGGGAGCATAGCGGGGGGACGGGGGAGCAAGCAGGTCTCCTCACCTCCAAGGCGGGCCACACGCTGTGGCTGCAAGTGTCAGCAGCCATACGGCGGTGGGACGGGGACGGGGCTGCGAGACGGGGTGGGGGAGGGGAGGAGGAGCAGCTCACAGTCACTGCTCAGGTGGAGACCCCCAGTGCCCCCAGGTGACAACTTTTGGCAGAAATGTGGTCTTTGCCGGAAGCACAGGAAACACAGGCCTATGGGACATGATGTACGGGGGGCTTCGGTCCCAGGAAGCAGGAGAGGAGGACAGACAGAAGGACGCATCATCGAGCACGTGGAGCCTTCAGCTCAGGGGGGCGGCAGTGGGAGAAGCAGTGTCCACCTCCCCGGAGTCCGGAGGGGCTGGTCCCAGCAGAGGAGGACCGTGTTTGGAGACAGGCCCTTTCCTTACATAATGGGCTCAGAGAGGTCATACGGATGAGCCCTAGCCCGTGGCTGATGTCCTCACAGGGAGAGGGAACGAGGACACAGACGGACGGACGGACGGACGGGAACACGGCACACGGGGAGGAGGCCTCAGGAGGAACCGGACCCGCAGCCTCCCTGATCGCGGGCCTCTGGCCTCCGCAACGTGGGAAAGTGTCTGTGGTCCGAGCCCCGGCCCGAGGGCTCTGCCACGGCGTCCCGAGCGGACTCGAGTGCCTTCCAGGACATTCTGTCTGGGGAGAGGACCCACCGGATGTTACCCACCCAGCCCTGCCACTCGAGAGTCCACGGTGTGCCACGTGGGGCGTGCGTGTGTGGCTGCTGCCAGGTGTCCTGATGTCCCGTGTCGGCCTCGGTGGCCGGGCACCGTCGGGCGGGGCTGCATGAGGTCGGGCGCCACCTGGACGCCAGAGAAGAGCGGCTGGAGGACCAGCGGCCGGCACGGTGCGTGGACGGCGGTTCCCACGGTAACCATGACCGCGAAATAGAAACAACTTCTACACGTTTCACGTTATCAGAAGGACAACACTGAGGAGAAAATTGAAAAAAAGAAAAAGAAAAAATCAGGCCACATAACCAAACACTTTTAAACGCAGACACGCAGGAGGCATAAAAATAAAACAGGACGTAAAGCAACATCCCGGCTTCAACATCGTTCCACGTGAGGCGGGAAGCAAGACACGAGAGGCCAGGTCGAGCCTTCCTGCAGGTAAGGTTACAAGCCCCCGTGGTCCGTCTTTTTTTTTTTTTTTTAATGTTCATTTATTTATCTTTGAGAGAGCGAGACAGAGCACAAGTGGGGAAGGGGAAGAGAGACAGAGGGAGACGCAGAGTCTGAAGCAGGTTCCAGGCTCTGAGCTGTCAGCACAGAGCCCGACGCGGGGCTCGAACCCACGAACCACGAGATCATGACCTGAGCCGAAGTCGGACGCTCAACCGACTGAGCCACCCAGGCGCCCGTCATACGTGTTTAAGTCAAAACGTGACGACACGATTCACGAAGGAAAAGCAACAGAAAGGAGCGGTGGAACCGGGAGAGACACAGCAGTAACGGGTCACTTGGTCTCCCGGGTGGGACGCGCCGGCTGGAACAGACATCGAGTTGGACACACAGGACGATAGGTCACATAGAAGCCTGGAAACGCCAAAGGGTAGAAATGACCCAGAAGAAATCTCCCTGCTCATAATTCGTTAACCTCATGGAATCAGGACAATAAAATACATCCGCAGCAAAACCCGTTCATGGAAAAACAGGCAGCCCCCCCACCCCCTGCCTCATTCTCACTGTCAAGAAATTCAAAGCAAGATTGCAGAGTATTTAACAAGAGGAAACGTCAGTGCAAATGCTAGGACTCGATCCCCAAGGGCCCCGGGGAGAGCCGTGCTCAGGACCAGAGGCGTGCTCTTAAATACCAACATTATTCCTTTTCAGGAATGAAAATAAACAAATGAAGGGCTCAGCTCCAAATGTTAGGGGGGAGAAAAGCCACCGAGGAAAACAAAATAAGCTTGAGAAAAACAAGAAGGAGCGGCCGGAGATAAGGACAGAAACGGATGCGTTAACAAGAGCGGAACCGATAAGTAAATACGCGAGCTGCCGCTTTGGGGGGAAAAAGCCATAAAATAAGTAAACCACCAGCTAATCTAATTAGGCAAATGAAAAAAAAGGCAGAGAAAAGGCAAATATGTTAGAAGAGAAATGAGGGAGTAGGAGAAACCCCCAAAGATAAAGGGAGCATATAGAAATAATCGCAGAGATAGAGAAATTGAAACAGCTCGTTTCCACGGCCAGCGCGCCCCGGGGTCCACCTGCCGCGCACTGTGCGCTGAGCCACGCGCTCGCTGCCCTGTGGCGGCCCCTCCTGCCTCGGCCGCGTCCTCCCGTCTAAGGAGACTGAGCCCCCCAGAGCGGCCTGAGGGCAGGTGTTTGGGAAACAAAGTCCCAGCAGCAGGAAAAGTCGATGCGAGGAACTCGTGTTGGACGCTGAAAAGGGGTCTGTCTGCCTGCAGGACGATCCCGTGGCCGTGGGGGACGCCGGGGACGGTGCCAGCCTCGTTTCCAGCTTGTGCGAGGGCGGCCCGTCCTGGGGGGCCGGGGGAGCCCCGGGGGGCTGCCCCGGGAAGTCCGAGGAGACGGCTGGTCACACACCCAGCTCGGGGAAACAGGCGGGACCAGGAGAATGGGGACAGGCAGAGGGACCGCGTCCCCTGCGATGTCCTTTGCACTCTTTTACTTCAAAAAAAAAAAAAAAAATCTAGCATCCAACAAGGATCTCACGTTGCATTTGGCCGTTAATTCTCCTTAGTCTCCTTTATCCCAAAATAGTCTTCTGCCTTAAAAAGAGAAAGATGATAGATAGATAGATAGATAGATGATAGATAAATGCAATGATGACAGACGGACGGATAGACGGGTGGATACAAGGATAGATGGACAGACAGATACAGAGGTCTGCCTGTCTGTGCTTCTGTTTGCCAATTTTGAAGAGCCCACGCCATCAGAGACGCTCATTTTCTCCTCGCGATTCGATCCACGCGAACGTGCGGGCAAGGCTGCCACATACACCCTGTTGTGTATTTCCCGGGAGATACGTGTTGTCGGCCTGCGCTACGTGTGCGAGAAGCCCGTCCACTTGCTGAAGGGGAGCCCCCCGCCCCTCCTTTGCCCAAGTACATTTTCCTTTTGGAACTAACCAGTAGCAGTGGGATGATGCTTGGAAATGGCGCAAAGACCCCGTCTCTCGATGTCATTTCGCCCCGTGGCTCCAGCGCCCGCGGCCCGTCCCCGCCTGTCACGGTCACCACAGGGTAGGCGGCAACACGGTGACCTCGGCGCGCCGGATCCGAGGGGCGTGGGGTGGGGCGGGGGGACGAGGTCCGGGGGGGCTGATGCTAAGACCCAAGCTTGGGCTCTATAACCCAGTGTCCTTTCCGACCTCTCCCTGCGGCGTGCAAGGTTCCGGAAGCCTCTTGTGAGCCTGGGCCATGGCAGTGGCCACGCGGGACCAGCGGCCAGGACACCTGCATCGTCAGCGCCTGTCTCTGGGGGACCCTGGGAACATCCACCCCTTCCCGCCAGGAGCCAGGGAGGGAGGGAGGCGGCCGGTCGCGTCCACGGCTCGTTACTGTTGCTGGCGGGGGCACCACAGTCTGCAGACCGTCGTGGCGGGGTCTCTCGCCCGCTCAGGGTCACGGCCAATCCTCTGCACACCCGTGTTCTCTCACCCGCGACACTCGAGGGGACGCTCCGGCCGTCATCTCCATATCCCGGCATGCGTGTGTCGCTCACACAGACGACCAGCATTTTGCAAATGGTGTCATTTTTAAACCCAATAAAACCTGGAGAGAACCTGGAAGGACTCTGGTAGCAAAGGCCCCCCCGGCCGCCCAGCTCTGTGGATGCTGAGCTAGAAGTTAGGGTGACAGACCACCCGGGCTTTCCTGAGACTGTGCCCGTTTGAGCCCCGAGCGTCCCAACCCCAGGACAAGCCATCCGGGTTGTTCACGCTCACTGGCACAGAATCCAGCCCAGATCTGAGAAAGCCGGGACTGGGCGTCTTCAGCCAGCCCGCGTCCGTCCCTGACTTTGCCGGTGTGTCCGGTGGTCCCGGTGGGACGGGGGAGGGGGGCAGGCTCTCCAGTGCGTACCAGCCCCGTATCTGGAGGTCCTCTGTCGCGTGTGGGGGCTTGCGGGGGTGGGTGGCAGGCGGGCTGGCTATCCACGGCGTCGCCTCCTGCCCCCATTGAGGGTGCGGGTGAGAACAGACACAAGCTGAGGTTCTCCCTCTTCTGGGAGGAAGAGGCTGGAGAGAAATGTCCCTCCAGCTGTATCTCGTCCTGAGGGTGGGGGGGAAGCTCGCTCCCCCCCCCCCGACGGAAACATGACAGATAAGGAGCTCCCCCTTCCTTGAACGCACCGCTGTCCTGCTCCCAGCCTCAGTTTCCCCGTCCGTGGCCACGAAACCCTTTAGAACAAAGGTTCGGAAGGTCTTGTGAGCTTTCGGGTCCAATTCAATGCAGTGACCGTGGGAAGGCTGTGTTTCTACAGGTTTGTGCTGTGTCATTTAATTACCGGGTGAGAAGCTGGCAGCCCAGCCCCCCCAATCCCCCGCGGGGGCCCCCCGAGAGTGCTCCGGAAAACGTCGGCATGGCTTGCATCTTGCGTGGCGGAAAAGTGACAGGAGTCAGCACAATTCAGTGCAGAGCCTGACATGAACAAAGAGGACTTTCACACTTCGTTCGCTCCGCTCCTTCGTTGCCCCGTGTCCGAATCGAGCGCCTACTCCGGGCCTCTTGCTGGGGTCGGGGTGGCCGGGACCCACACAGACGCGGCTGCCATCAAGGTCACAACATAGCAAGGGAATCGAAGCAGGGACAGGATGACCGTTAATGAAAAACTCAGGTGATCACGTCAAAGGAACGACAGCGGAAAAGCTGTAGGATCAGGACTAGAAGGGCAGGGTAGCGGCCGCTTGCGAGGGGTGCAGCAGGGAGGGCTTCCCGGAGAAGGTGGCGTGTCAATTAGCTCCCGGGGGTGGAGATTTGCTAAGGAGGGTTTCCAGGGAACGGGAACCACATGACCCAAAATGGAGCCTGGAGACACGGGGATGAAAAATCATGTTTGACTTGAACAGAAGGCTCGGAGGGAAGAGAAGAGACATGTTCATATTCCAGAAAGTTCTCTTGTCCATTCCCAGATCCCCTACCCCTGCACAGGCTGCCTCTGGCCTGAGCTTGATCAACACAGTGAGTTTGTCTGTTCCAGAATGTTCCAGAATTTTACATAAATGGAGTGCCACTCTGCACGCGCTTTCCTGTCTGGCTCCTTTCTTTTTTTTTTTTTTTTTCTTTTTCACTTTTTAATTAAAAAAAAAAATTTACTTTTGAGAGAGACACACAGGGTGAGTGGGGGAGGGGCAGAGAGAGGGAGGGAGACACAGAATCGGAAGCAGCTCCAGGCTCCGAGCTGTCGGCACAGAGCCCGACGCGGGGCTTGAACCCACGAACCGTGAGATCGTGACCTGAGCCGAAGTCGGACGCTTAACCGACTGAGCCACCTGGGTGCCCCTGTCTGGCTCCTTTCGAGGCACATCGAGAAAAAAAAACCCACGGTACAGCAGATACCAATAGATCTGTAAAAATTGTTGTAGGCCTTGACTGCCGTGAACAGGTGCCTTCTGCGGACGTGCGTCTCCTGTTTCGGGTAAATATGTGCGGGAAGAAGTCGGGTGCAGTTTCCCAAAGCGGCCCCTGGCCTTTTCCGCTTGGGGATGTCTCTGTGCTTCCCAAGTGGCTGGACAGACACACACTCTAAAAAGCAGCATTCCCACAGGGCGCCTGGGTGGCTCGGTCGGTTAAGCGTCCACCTTCGGCTCAGGTCACGATCTCGCGGTCCGTGGGTTCGAGCCCCACGTCGGGCTCTGCGTTGACAGCTCGGAGCCTGGAGCCTGCTTCGGAGTCTGTGTCCCTCCTCGCTCTCTGCCTCTCCCCCCCACTCAAAAATAATAAACATTAAAAAAAAAAAAGCAGCATTCCCTAATTCCCGGCTCCTAACCTTCCAGGTCCCAGTGAGTGAACCCTGGAAAAATGACAAAACGAATCTAAAATTAGGTCTCTCTGCGACCCGCGTGTCCAGCCGTGACGCCAAGCTCCACACCTGCGCCCCGGCCGGAACTCGGTCCGTGAACATCCCGAGGGGCCGGTGCCGCGCCCGTGAAGACCGCCCGAGACCTTGCAGGTGTTCGAGTCACAGACGGGCCGGTGCGGGCGCAGCCAGTCGGCGCAGAGCAGGCACCCCGGTGACGGCCCGTGGACTCAAAGCTCTGGTGGGCCGGCCGGGGAGTGAGGGGGCCTCTTCCACAGCCTGGGTTTTCCGCAGACCTGACTTTATGTGATCTGACCTCGGGTCTCCGAGGCGGGGTCCCTCAGAGGTCACTGCAGGCTCGTGCAGGGCACGTTGCCCGGAGGAAGGGGAGGTTTGCAGCCGGGAGGGGCGCCGTCCGGGGGACTTTCTGGCCCGGCTCATCCCCGCCTCCAGCCGTCCTGCTCAGGCTCTCCCTCTCCTGCAGCCCCAGCTCCCCGTGACTTCGTGGTTGCCGCTTATGAGCCACGCTAGGACCTGGGCCCGGAGCCTGCCCCTGATCACAGCCCTGTCCCCACCCAAGAGCGAGGTCAGGTGGTCGAGGGGCTTGTGGGGAAGCCCGGCAAGCAGGCCCCGCGGGGGCTCTCGTGACGCCTCTCGTGACCACGGGCTCCCTCGGCCGTAGCCCGCTCACCGAGGGCCGATGCTGGCCGCTTAGACCCCCTGACTGCCACCCTCGAGGAGGGCCCAGAAATCAGGGCTCCCCACGCCCCGGGCACAAGTGGGGGCCGGTGGTCAGCCGTGGAGTCCAGGGCTGGGGCCCCTCTGCGTCATCCTGGGAATGAGAGAAAGCTGGCTTCTCGAATGGCCAGCCCCAAATACCTCTGCAGGCCGAGGGACGGGGGCAGCTGTGCGCCTCTGTGTCCCGTGCGGCCGCCCGGCTGGGTCTGCTGTGGCCCTCCCCGCCAGCACCCTCTGGGCACGCAGAGGCCAGCCGTGCCCTAGAGGCCCTGTGGGAGGCGAGTGGCCGGGACGCCTTCGCGTCTTTCCGGAAGGAGAGTTCTGCGGGCCCAGGCGATGCTCTGACCTGGGCCTGTCCCTCGGAGGGGCCGCCTCCCAGGCAGGAGCCCCCCTCACGGTCTCGCTGCTCCCTCACCCAGGCGGGCGTCAGATGGTCACGTGAAAGGTGGGCCTTCCTTCCCCCTGGGGGCGCGGCCGCGTCTCTTCTGTTCCAGGCCGGGGCCCCCCGACCGCCCCGCACTCAGCGCTGACTCCACCCCCACCGTCAGTGAGGCCACGTGCGCCACCGGTGAGGCCACCCACGGCGGGTCCTCGTCGGAGGAAGAGGAGGCCTGAGGCCAGTGGTCAGAGCAGGGAGCGGATGTGCCCGAGGCCAGAGACGGCAGCTCTGTGGAGCACATGGCCAGAGGGTCCTGTCGTGGCCCGGCCACGGGGCCGGGACTGCCAGCCACAGGCCGGCTGCTCCCCCCACTCCGCACGGGGACTCCCGTGCCCTCTCTCCGGTTGCCCCACCTGGCGGTCCCTGCGGGGGAAGCCGTGGCTGTGACTCCCCAGTGCCGGCCTCCAGAGGCAATTTCGTCACATCCCGTAAGCGAGGCCTCGTCACGCATTAGAGTTGGGAAATTACAGCCTTCGCCGGGCGGCCTCCGCCCCGAGAGGAAGCAGGCGGCCGAGGCCGGACGTGGGCAGGGAAGCATCTGGTCACGGAGGTCACACGAGTGCCAACCGCTGTCACATGTGCGACGCCGGCCCGGAGGAGGCCCCGCCTTAGACCTCTCTGCTTCCTGGGGCGGGGGGTCCCACGAGCCGCCAGTGCCAGACCCCTGGGTGACCTCGCGGCACCGGCCTGCAGGGTGGCTCCCGGGAGGGCCGCGTGGTCCCTGGTGGCTGACCTTGCGGGGGAACCGTGGGTTTCGATGGGCGCCGGGTGGATCGTGGTGCGTGGGGGGCGTATTTACATCTGATGAGCCTGCCCGTCTCTTCAAGCCCGGGACCGGTCGTGCCGGGCAGAGTCTAGGGATGAAATGATGAAGGAAGGAAGGAAGGGGTGAGGCAGGAGACCAGGCTGGGGCCGGTGTGGAAGGAGGAGCCGGCCCGTCAGAGGTCTGGGCCCGCGGGAGAGAGCGTGAGGCCGGAGACCTGAGGCCTCACTGGGGCCCCAGCCGATGCTTCTCTCGGCCCGGAGTGCACGTCCCTGAACCCTAACCATGCTTGTTTCCAGCAGACGAGAGGGGATTCAGGAAACCGCGGTCTGGGGTCTGAGTAATGGGCCAGGGGTCGTTTTATTCAGCCCCTTCCTTGTGCAGGTGGGGAAACTGAGGCCAAGAACATGGCAGGAATTTGTCACTCAGCAGAGGGCAGAGGGATGTCCAAGGAGGACGCAGGGAATAAGGGGGAAAGTGTGGGCTGAGAGCCAAAGAGCGTGTGTGTGCGTGTGTGTGCATGTATGTTCATACGTGTTATTACGAATCTCAGGTGCTTGTATTTTTCACTATTGTTTAATATTTCACGCTATGAATATGCTACAATTTGTTTACCCAACAGGATAAATAGAATAATGAAATAGAATGACTTCTGTGTTACTGGACTTTGGAGTCGCCTCTCATTTTTTCCCCATCGCGGGTATCACCGCTGTGGGCATTCTCGTATGTACAGCTACAGTCATAGGTGGGCAATTCTGTCGCTCATGTGCTCACGATGAGAACTGTTGGTTAAGGGTTTGTGTGTTCTCGACTTGCGAGGTTTACCAAACTGTGTCCTAATGTGGTTGCACAAGCTCACCTTCCCACGAGCCCACAAGCATTGCAGGAACGTCAAGTTCCTCCATACCTTTTTCGAGACCTAAAGTCTGTTTTATTTTGGACTTTGAGGGAACGGTGGTTTTAATGTGTTTCCCTGATTACCAATGACCTTGAGTGATTTTCAGTGTACTGGTCATTTAAATATCCTCATTTTTAAAGCACCTGTTCAAATATTCGGCCTGGATTTTAGTCTCTTTCTCTTTCTGATTTGCAGGTATTCTCAGCAAATTCTGTATCACCTCGCGTCAGTATATGTGTTGAAAATGTCTTTTCTACCCTGGCCCGTCTGCTTCCCTCCCAGTGCTGTCATTTCTTACAAGTTTAGCGATTTTGTGTCCTGTTTGAGGGATCTCCGCTGACTCCGGGGCTGTGAAGATAGTTCCCTTTATTGTGTCCCAGAAGCGTTAGAGTTTTCACTTCTCTCCTTACATCTGTAACCCAGGTGGAACTTGTGTTTGTGTGTGGCGTGAGGTAGGGGTTAGCACTCACTTCCCTCATGTGGACATCCAGCACCTGGCCTGCCTGCCACGAGTCGTCGAGAACCGTCTTTCTCCTGCTGTGGCACAGGCACGTCTTTGTCACAAGTCACACAAGTGTGCCGTTTTGTGGGTTCTCTGTTTACTCTTGTATCAGTGCTGTCCTATCTTAATTACTGCACCTTTATTTTTAAAATCTTGGTATCTGAGAGCGTAAGGATCATCTTGTACATTCTCAGCCCTTTTAATTCTGTATGAATTTCAGAGCTGTCTTATTAATTTCTACATACTCCCAGCACCTTCTGGGATTTTTACTGGTGTTAACGTTGAATCTGCAAATCAATTTGGGAGAAAACTGATGTCTTTATAATGTTGAGTCTTCTGGCCCATAAACACAGTGTGTCCCCTCATTTCTTTAGACCTTGTTTAATTTATGTCAGTAACATCTTACAGTTTATAGCTTATGGTTTTTACAGCAGAGGTCTCTCAGATTTTCTGTTGGGTTTTTATATAAGAATTTGGCTTTTTATGCCATTACAACTGGTAGACTTAAAAACATTTTTTTTCCTATTTATGGCTTTCATGGAGAAACATAATTGATTTCTGTATATTGATCTTAATGCTTAGTGACCTTGCTAAATTTGTGTATTTACTCTGATAATTTATCAGTAGATCCTTTCAGATTTTCTAAGTATGCAGTCGTGCCATTGGTGAAAAATGACAAGTCAATATTTTCCTTTCTAATCCCATACATTTAGAAATATTTTCCTTCCTTATCGCCCTGGTTAGGACCTCTCTGCAGAACAGAGGTTTTGGTAGCCAACTATCCCCAAACTCCAGGGGAAAACATCAATATTTTGTTACTGTAGATTTACCACGTTCAGGAGTGTCTTTTTTTAAATTTTTTTTTTAATTTTTTTTATTGTTTTTTATTTATTTTTGAGACAGAGAGAGACAGAGCATGAACGGGGGAGGGGCAGAGAGAGAGGGAGACACAGAATCCGAAGCAGGCTCCAGGCTCCGAGCTGTCAGCACAGAGCCCGACGCGGGGCTCAAACCCACGAACTGTGAGATCATGACCTGAGCCAAAGTCAGATGCTTAACTGACCGAGCCACCCAGGCGCCCCTTAAAAATGTCTTTTTTAAGAGAAGTTTTAGGTTCACAGCGAAATAAGAGGAGGGTGCAAAGATTTCCCCAAGCCCCACACGCGCAGGCCTTGGCCACCAGAGCTCAGCACTTGTCAGAGAGGATGAACCCACACTGACCCGTCGTGATCACACACAGGAGGTACCTGTGCACGTGAGCGTTCACTTGGGTGTGTACAGCCCATGGGTTTGGGCAAACGTGTGATGACAGGTGTCGTATGGAGTATTTTCACTGCCCAAAACCCTCTGTGCTCCCTTCGTACACATCTCCCCTCCCCTTCCCTCCCCTCCCTCTGCTCCCCTCCGCTCCCCTCCTCTCATTCACACTTCCCCTCCCCTCCCTCCTCTCCCCTTGTTCACACCTCCCCTCCCCTCCCCTTCTTACCCTCCTTCCCCTCCCCTCCCTTCCCTTCCCTCCCCCTCCTTCCCCTCCCCTCCCTTCCCTTCCCTCCCCCTCCTTCCCCTCCCCTCCCTTCCCTTCCCTCCCCCTCCTTCCCCTCCCCTCCCTTCCCTTCCCTTCCCCTCCTTCCCCTCCCCTCCCTTCCCTCCCCTCCCCTCCCCTCCCCTCCCTCCTCTTCCCTCCCTCCCTTCCCCTCATTCACACCTCCCCTCCCCTCCTTCCCCTCCCCTCCCTCCTCTCCCCTTGTTCACACCTCCCCTCCCCTCCCCTTCTTACCCTCCTTCCCCTCCCCTCCCTTCCCTTCCCTCCCCCTCCTTCCCCTCCCCTCCCTTCCCTCCCCTCCCCTCCCCTCCCCTCCCTCCTCTTCCCTCCCTCCCTTCCCCTCATTCACACCTCCCCTCCCCTCCTTCCCCTCCCCTTCCTCCCCTCCCCTCCCCTTCCTCCCCTCCCTTTCCCTCCCTTTCCTCCCTTCCCTTTCCCTCCCCCTCCCTACCCTCCCCTCCTCCCTCCCCTCCCTTCCCTCTCCTCCCCTCCCCTCCCCTCAGCCATGCTTTTTTGCACACATGCTTTTCATGTCCTTGGGGCAAACTCCCAAGTGTGAGGTCTGCTGGTTCAGGGCATGACCCTCTGGAGACACTGTCCCGTGGGCCCCATGCAGGATTCCTGCACATTCTAGCAAAGGGGGCTTGGCCAGCGGGCCCAGCCGAACACGGGCTTCAGTGACCACTCGGTGCCGACTGTCCTCCTTCCTTTCATCACAAGCTCCCCAAGTCCAGCTGAGACACGAAACGCAGAATAAATTCATTCACAGACTAATCTGTCGTCAAATTCGGTTTTGCCGTTTCCAACAGGGCGATTTTTCCGGACCGCGGCAGCTTATCTGGTTTTTAGACGGCTGCCCCAGCACACAAACACTGGCTTGTGTTCATGAATAATTGAAGAGGAGATCCGGCAGGCGTAGCAGTAATCAGCCCTCATCAGGTTCTCCAGCGATGGGTCGCTTTTCTCACGCCCTTCCCGGGCTCCGGAGAGGTCATCTGCCCTTGGACTGTGGTCTCAGGGGAAGGTGACACTGTGACGCGATCGGGGGCAGGACGGGACCCCCCAGCTGGCGGTTTATCTCGTGACCCGGCACGAGAGCCCGGGAGAGCACAGGGCTGGCTCCGTGTGACCTCCACGGTCCAGAGCCCCTGTCCACAGGGGGGGAGGGGGACGCAGGGCCCCCGTGTGCACGCCTTCACACACACAGCACCGAAGGGCTGTGCAACCTCACGTAACAGGCCTGGGTGCGCGTCCTCGCCTACGCCGCGGGGACACCTCGTGATGCCGCACCTGGGGGATGGGATAAGGCAGGGGAAGTGGCCGGCTTCCAGCGGGGCGAGAATTTCCAGCCTCGCCAGCCTGACGTTGACTCTGGAGAACACGGCGATCACCCTGCCTGCCCGCCTGGTGTCCGGGTGAGGTGACCGTGCTGTGACGGAGCTCAGGTAATAGCCGTGGAGGAGCCTGAGTCGGCGAGAACAGGATTCCGGTCCCGACCCGAAGCCCTGGGGGCCTCCTGGAGCCGTGCAGGTGGGGGGACCCGGCGGTCACTGGGCCGTGCCTGGGGCTACGGGCACTGCCCGTCGGCAGACCCCGGGGTGGGAGGTACCAGCTGCAGGGCTCCCGGGCAGAGCAGGTCCAGCGTCCGCTGAGCTCCCGACTCGGACCCATGCCAGGCCAGAAGCTGTCAGACAGACGGACTCAGGGGGGAGCACCAGGGGGAGGAGCCAGGAGGCTCCGGGCAGGGACCCCAACCTCCACCGGGATCCTGCCATCGGACGAAGCTGGGGGCTGTGTCTGGACGTCCAGGCACGTGCGGTGGGCAGGCCCTGCTCAAGTGGAATTCCGGAGTCCTACCCGGATGGGGCGAATGTCATCGCTGGTCTGGGGGCCACATGGGCTGGGTTTGGACGTCGGGCTCAGGCCTGTTTAGTAAGGACGCATTGAATGACCGCCTACCGCGAGCCAGAGGTGGGGAAAGACGCGGGACAAGTAATTACCAAGGAAGCTAAATGCCACAGAACCGGCACTTCGGGAGCAGGGGTCAGAGAGGCTTCCACGTGTGTGTGCACCTGCACGGGTGTGCACGTGTGTGTCTGCACGAGGGTGCGTGTGTGTATGTGCATAAGTGAGTGTGCACCTGTGGGGAGAATTGGGGCATCGCAGGCTCCCCGACGCCCTGGAGACGCGGTGCCCACAGCCCACAGCGCAGGCCGGCCCGGGGGCGTCGGGCCCCACACGGGACACACAGAGCCGCTGTCCCGTTCCGCGCCTCACGTCCCCCGCCCCCAGCCGGCCTCTAAGTCGCGGCAAGGAGGTGACGGACCCCAGGGCCCCGACGAAGGCAGCCCAAGCGTAGGGGCAGTGAGTGGTTGAGAGCTGGGGAGGGTCGAGTTCGGGGCATCTGCCCGGCCTCGCCCAGCGCGACGGCCCCAGGTTTGACGACCCCCTGGCGGTCAGGGGGCTCCGGGCTGGTGGCAGGCCCTCTGCCGGGCCGGTGCCCTGGCCCTGCTCCCAGGTGAGCCCCCAGGCCGCCTGCGTCCAAGCTGTGGCACCTCGTCACACACGGGGAGCCCCGGTCCCCTTCTGTCCCTCCCCCACTCCCTGCCCCGGTCACCCCCACCGGCTCCAGGAACACGGAGAAGTCCTTGAACGTCCGGATTCTCTGTGGGCTCGTGGCAGGAGGGACAGACACGTGGAAATGAGCCCGTGTGACATGGCAGGGATTAACAAGAGAGACTCAGGGTTAAGGGGTGACCTTCAGAAAGGTCAGAAAAAGGCTTTAGAGATGAGGTAACGCTTAGGCTGGGTTTGGAAGGAAGAGCAGGCGTTTCCCAAGAGAAAGAGGGGGAGGAGTTTTCAGATGTGTGTTCCGGAAGGATCCGGGCACAGCCTGTGTAAGGATGGAGGGAGCCCGTGTGACGGTCCCGGCTGGAGACGCAGGTGTCTGGGAGGAGGGCGGAGAAGGGGCAGGTGGGAGACAGAAGTGGCCGTGGCCCCGGGAGGTGAGGCCTCCTGGAGTCGGGCAGAGGGGGGTCAAAGGCCACGCTCGAGTGAGTGCAGGACCTGGGGCTTCAAGCTGAGCCGGGAGCGGCGGGCGGGGGCGTGGAGGCATCTGGAAGAATCCTGGCTGGCGGAAGGGCACTTTGCAGGTGACCTCACGAGATTAAGCGCGTCCTTTATCAAGACGGACGGTGACGTTCTGCCCGCTCGCCGTGATTTTGTTTATCTGAGGCCCCTTCCTTCCCCACATGGGACATAACACAGAACTGCAATTATTTCTAAAATCCTAAATTGGCTTCTTTTCTCTAGAAAATGGCCCTCGGTTCAGTTAATTCCTATCCTGGAGAAGCAGTGAGGTATCTGATGGGAAGAGGAGTCGAGGGCACGCCGGCGGGTCCCCTCGATTCTGTGACCGTAACCCAATTACACCAGCGGTGACGGGAAGCCGTGTGGGCGGGGCTCGGGGCCCGGGGCTGCAGACCCCGCGTGGGGGCCCCGCTCCGCACCCCGGGGCTCACAGTCTAACGGGGACGCAAGTCAACCAGTGACTCGTGGTGGCCGTGGGTCTAACAGACGGACTGAGGCGCGCAGGTCAGGGACAGGCCGTCAGGTCGGGGAACGCGGTCAGGGGCGTGGGGCCCGGACGGGGAAGAACTCTCAGGAGACGGCGGCGGGTTAAGCTGGATGACAGTGATCGCCTACCTCTTGCCCTTCAATCCTTACGAGAAGCCCCGCACGTCGGTGGCCCCAGCCCGGGCGCGAGGACGAAGAAGCTAGAGCTCAGAGAGGGGTTTGCTGAGCACCAAGCACGCGGCCTGCATTCTGTGTGCACACGGTACCCCGTTTAATTTAATTCCTACGGGTACCTTGCAAGACAGACGTTTTTATGCCCACTTTGCGGATGAGGAAACTGAGGCTCAGAGGGGTGAGTCAGCAGCAGAGCCAGGGCCCTGACCCAGATCAGAGCCGTGGCGGCTTCCTGGGACAGCACCCGGTGTGGCCAGAGGGGAGAACCCGGGGGGAAGGAGAGGGGCACAGAGGCTGGCCTGACTGTGGTCCTCTCTGATCCATGCTGGTGCGGCCACTGGACAGTTTGAAGACAACAGTAATGTGACGTTGAAAAAGGGTCACCCTGGGGGCACCTGGGTGGCTCGGTCGGTCGGGCGTCTGACTTTGGCCCAGGTCATGATCTCACGGTTTGTGAGTTCGAGCCCCGCGTCGGGCTCTGTGCTGACAGCTGGGAGCCTGCTTCAGATTCTGTGTCTCCCCCTCTCTCTGCCCCTCCCCTGCTCGCGCTCTGTCTCTCTCTCCTTCTC
Source organism: Panthera leo (assembly GCF_018350215.1). Taxonomy (NCBI): domain Eukaryota; kingdom Metazoa; phylum Chordata; class Mammalia; order Carnivora; family Felidae; genus Panthera; species Panthera leo. The sequence goes on along the minus strand of NC_056692.1, from coordinate 1,031,042 downwards.
AAAAATAAATAAGCATTTTTTAAAAGAAAGGTCCCTCTGGCCACTGTGGCAAACCGACACCGTGGACAAGGACACGTCCCACCGACGGCGACAATCCGAGGGCAAGATGAGGGTGGCCCGGCTGGGGGCCGGCAGGCGGCGGGCGGTCAGGACGTCACGTGAGGGTCAGCGGAGCTTGCTGGGGCAGACACAACAGGAACCGACCTCCAGGAGTCCAGGAGCCCACGGGGTTTGGTCTGAGCGCCAGGGAAGGCGGGGCAGCCGCGAGCGGAGATCCGCCGGCAAAGCAGGAGCTGGGCTTGGGGCGCAGCGAACGTCCGCGGCCCGTCTGTCCCTCTGGCTGCAACATGGTCTGCTACCCGGGCCAGAGCGGTTTATGCCGCGCGCCACGGCCCCGCACGCTGTGCCCTGTGCGTAAAATGCCCTTCCGGCCCATCGTCCACCCCGCGCCCCACCGAGTCCTCGGCACCCGCCCGACTGCCGGTTAGGGGCACCGTCTCTGTGCACACTTTGTCCACCCGGAAGGGCACGTGACCAGCTCTGTAAGTAAGTGCCTGCGTCTCCCCTGGGGCCCGGCGCCCCCGGGGGAGACTCGTTTGTGTCCAGACGCGCGGCCTGGCGTAGAGGCTCCGAATAAGGCCTGGGGCACCTAAGCCACTTGCTCAAGCAGTCAAGCCTGGATTTCCCCGTGTGGAATGGGGTCATGGCGGTGCCTCTGTCCGGGTGTCGTCGCAGGGGTGAGGGAACCGGTTCCTGTAATGCCTGGCACTGGGCCGCACGTACCGCCGCCGTCCCTCGGCAAGTGCTAACTTCACAGCGGGACGCGGGTTCTTCCAGCGGGGGGTCCAGGGGCCGCGTGGGGGTGACGGGGTCGGGGCCGCGGTCAGGGGGGAGCTGACTGACCCTGCGCGTGGCATGTTGAGGTCAGAGCAGGACGCGGCGACGTGGGTCCCGCGTGGCCCAGGAGGGGGTCCCACACGGTGCAGCCTGAGCCGGCTCCCCCGTGTCCAACGTCTGCACCCGCTCGGTGCGAGATATCCCCCCGGGCTCGGGAGGCCTCACCTTTCCGCACAATTTACAGTATCGACCCGCTAATCTTAGACACGGAGTCAGCGGGCGATGCAGGGAAGGCGGCCTTCCGGGGGCGTCCCAGAGAGCATGCCCGGTGGCCTCACTCACACACAGGGCCAGGACCCACGGACGCCGGCCTGGGCACCCACGGCGACCTGGTCGAGGGAAGGTGTCCCTGCCCAGGCGCTGGCCGGCGGGACCAGGCTCTCCCCTGGCCGGACACGGCCGCCCAGGCGCCTGACCCCTCCCCTGCCCTCACCTTTGTGAGCCGCCCTCCAAGCCTCTGCTGACTTCCTCCAGGCGGAGCCCCTGGGAGGGAGCCACCCGCCAGGCCCCTTCAGGCCTCGTCTGTCACAGGGTCCCAGCGACCCGCCGGGCAGGACGTGTGTTAGGACGACCGCACCCCGGGGCAGAGCAGGGAGCCTCTCGGGGCCCCGCACGGACGCCTGAGATGGACACACCCTTGCTCCGGGACCGTGCCTGTCGGTCCCCAGACCGGGTCCCTGTCCTGGCCGACCCCGGGGCCAGGCAGCCCCCACAGCGGTGCGTCCAGCTCTGAGCCCGCATCCCTCCCGCCCGCACCCCCAGGGCGGCCGCGAGGAACCCGGCACTAACCGCACTGAGGGCCTCCGTCTGGGCACTTTGCTGGGTGCCACAGCCCCGCCTCGCGCCCCGCTGCTCACGGCATCCCTCCCCCTGCCCCCCGCCCCCCCCCCCCACCCAGTGCTGCCAGAACCAGCTGGAACCAGGGAGAAACACCTCCTTCCTCTCCCCACCCAGCCAAGCGCTTTGGGAAGCAGATGTCCTTGGTGCAGGCTCTAAACGGAGGGGTGAAGGCACCCGTCTTCCGGGCCGTTTTCTGGGGCAGGGTCATCTCACCGACTGACCCCCAGGGCTCTATTCCTCCCTTGACCCTGACAAGCTGGAGTCAAGCTCAGACCGCGTGGCTGCAGCGTGTGCTTCTGTCCTCACTGGCCACGGGAGGAGGAGGCTTTTCCTCGGAGCCCTGCCTGGAGGAGGAGGCTGTCCCGCGGAGCCCTGGGGGCCAGGACAGGCTATGGGGCAGGGCCAGAGCTCAGGTCCTCCCTGTCGAGGCCGGGGTGGGCCTCTCCATGGGGAGGGGAGGTTTCCGAGGCGGGGAGCTGAGCCGCTGGAGGTGCCTTTGGGTTAAACCCAAAAGCAGCCCCGTCACGATCTCCCTCGTTCTCTTTCATTCGAGCTTTGCAAGAGACACAGCGAGAAATCGGTTCATTCATTCATTCATTCGTTCATTCCCCAGAGAGCATGTGTGTGTGATTTAATACCCTTGGCCCCCTGTGCAGGTGGGGGGGGGGGCGACCCCGGCGCCTGGGATGCAGCAGCTGACCCAGACTTCCCTGCCCCCACCGTGCTCACCAGGGGCAGACAGGGGCGGCTCAGGGACGGAGCCCGGGCCCTGCTGTGCCCGCTAGGTTACTGGACCCGGGAAGCGTTTCCAGGGGAAAAGAGTCAGCTCCAAGATAGAATAAGGCCACAGTCCGAAACTCAGTGAACTTTGGGGCACCTGAAAGCGGAGGGAAAAGGGAACTTTCCGATTAAGTTGCAACCACCCTGCTGGGAAGGCAGTTGCCATGGTTACCCCAGAGTCTCCGGGGGTTTGTCGCTTGGGCAGCGGCTGGTAGGTGCTGACCCGGGGTGAGCCCGCTGACAAGGACGGCGCGGGGTGTGCTGAGCTCCGGGGCCGCGAGCAGCAAAACCGAGGCTCCCCGTGTGGCGGTCACAGCCCCGGGCACGGGGCCCACACGCCTTATTCCATCGAGCCTCACGGCGTCCTCGGGAAGGAGGTGTTATTCCCATATTACAGATGCGGCAGCTGAGGCCCCAGAGGCTCAGGCACTTGCCAGATGTCACAGCAGACGGCCGGGCCGATTCCAGGCCCCGGGACGGGCACGGCCTGCGCTCTTCAACGACAGGGTCCTGGGACTTGGACCTGGTAAGATGCCCTGGTGGCCTCTTACCGGAGCCTTCTCCTAGAGGGATGCTGGGTGTTATTCCCCAGCCGCTTGGGAGAGGTGTGCCCCCTGGACGACAGCAGAGAGGGTGCGAGGCCAGGCGGCTGCTGGTTCTCCCGTCTGACCGACTGCCTCTGGGCGGGTGGCCAGGACGGACGGACGGACGTCTGTCTGGCCGTGTTCACCTGCTCCATCCATCCCAGCGTGCCGGGCCGGGGCCCCGTCATCTCTGGTCTGTCCCCCGCACCCGGGGCTCCCAGCATATTTGTAGTCACTCATCTATTGAATCATCACGCACCACGTCCCTGCTGGGCGCCGACCCCGAGCTGGCCCCAGAAACACGAGACAAAATGCCGGTCCCTGCCCTCCGGGCGCCCACAGTCTGCAGTGGGCGCACAGGGAGCCCCAGAGTTTTGCAGAACAAGGAGTCGGAGGAAGCCACAGCGAGCGAGGGCCAGCTTTACCTGGGGGGCGAGAGGGTTCACAAGAGGGTGGCTCTGGTCTGGGAAAGGAGGTATGCACCCATCAGCTGGAGCTGTTCCGGACTGAGAAACCCACAAACCCCCTTGCGGTCGGACTGTGACCGCTACGTGGTTCGTGTGGAACGCTCGCGGTCCTTCGGGGGGTCAGGCGTGTGGGTGGTCTTGGGGACCCCTGGCCGGGACCGGTCGTAGGACAGCAGGGAGAGAGACGGCATTCCAGATACGGGAACAGCAGAGGCAAAGTCACGGAAGCAGGTGTGCGGTGGGGGGGAGGGGGGCGGTGGGCAGCGGGCAGGCAACAGGGGGTGGGGGGGAGGCCGCGGCAGCGGCCAAGGAGGAAGGGACCCAGGTGACCCTTACAGACTCCCTGCCACCAGGCCACCGCCCCAGGGCCCCCGAAGTCTGGTCCAGCCGTCTTGTCTCTTCCTCCCCCACCCCGGGCAACACGGGTGATGGTCTGAGGGGTCTGGCCCAGTGGTTCCCTACCCGGGCGGCTTTGTCCCCACCAAGGACACCCAGCAATCTGGGGGGGGTGCACTACTGGCATCTAGTGTGTAGAGGCCAGAGATACTGCCGGACCCCCACCCCCCACAGTATGTGGACAGCGGCCACGGCCAAGGGTTCCCAGGCCCCACGTGTGGATGGTGCCCACCCGGGAAACCCTTCCCGGATCCGCGCAGTCTCCGAGAACTTCTCGCAGGGACGGAAGCGGTCGGTGACTCCGCACCGTCTAACGTGGCCGCTGACCACACGTGGCACCTGAACCCTTGAAACGTGGCTCGTTGGGCTCAGGACCAGTTTCGATTTGATCTTAATTTGTGCCGGGAAACAGCGTGTGCGGCTCACGGCTGCCGTACGGAACCGAGCAGATCCACATGCCAAGCGGGATGCGTGGTTCTTGTTCTGTTCCCCGGGAGGAGGGGGTCCCCTGAGGCTCCCTCTCGTGCGGCAGGGTCTCCCCGAGAACATCCTCTGGGCAGTGCAGCTTGGAAAGAGGGGCTTGGGGTCACCCGCTCACTCTGAGCCAGAAAATCCCGCCGCCCACGCTCTGAGGTTGAGCCTGCACCTGCACCTGCTGGAGGGGGTCGGGCTGGGGGCGGGGTCAGGTCGGGGGCGGGGTCAGGACTGGGGGCGGGGTCAGGACTGGGCGGGGTCAGCTCTAGCAAACCACTCACCTAATAGCCCCAAAGCCGCCTTTTCCCCCTGGAGTCGGGCAGCAATAAACCCGATATGCTTGTCTTTATCTTTGCTTTTTATTTTATTTTACAACTTGTTCAAAATCTGGGAGGGGTGCCACTTTATTAAGAGTTTCCCCAGGGCGGGGCGCCTGCGTGGCTCAGTCGGCTGGGTGTCCGACTTGGGCTCAGGTCATGATCTCGCGGTCCGTGAGTTCGAGCCCCGCGTCGGGCTCTGTGCTGACAGCTCGGAGCCCGGAGCCTGCTTCGGATTCTGTGTCTCCCTCTCTCTCTGCCCCTCCCCTACTCACGCTGTCTGTGTATCTCTCAAAATAAATAAATAATCTTTAAAAAAAGCTTCCACAAAGATCCTCATTATTTGTTCCATTAGGAGGTGATAATAATAATAATAATAATAATAATAAAGACTGGAATTCAAGAAGCCAAACACATACACGGAAGGTTTGGGACAGCCAGAGCCTGTGGCTGTGACCTTGGGCAGGGCGCTTTGACCTTGCTGGTTTCTGGAAGCTCTCCTTAGGCTGGATGGTTGTCTTTCCTCTCTTCCGTGCCGGCGGAAAGATCGCACCTCAGGCCAGGAGATGTGCTCGCTGTGTGCGAGGCTTCTGATGCACAGCAAAACTCGGGATCCGGGAGCGCCCTCGGGAAAGCTGGGAGCTGCTCCCCACCTGGCTTTGGCCCAAGCCGAGCAAACAGGGAGTAAAGGTGGGACCCACAGATTGGACTTGAGCAGGTAGCCGGCCCGAGGACCCGCCCTGGGGATGCCGGTGCCCCCGCCGGGGCGGCTCGCGGCTGGCTGCCAAGGGGGTGGAGGGACGCGGGCTCACGAGGAGGAGGGGGGTTTCGGAAGCCGGGCCGGGGGAGGAGGCGTTCTTCGGGGTGGGGGCCCGGGAGCCGGTCGCACGGGAGCCTGCATCCCAGGCCGCGCGCCGGGTCCGCTTAGTGGACGCCCTTTCCCGGCCCTCACACCCTCACCTGGGGGGACGGCTAGGCTCGGGGTCCGGAGACACCTTTGGTACCAAGAGCCCCCGGCCACCGCGGCGCCCTCGGCTCAGGGGGGCACGGCCGCCCGTCAGGTTCTGTTACTCTCTCCGGTCTTTGGACCCAAGGAAATAACCGAGCAGCGTCTCTGCGCCTCCGGCATCTCCAACCGCGGCCACGAGCTGAGGCCCTGCCGGGAACGCCGTGTTTCCCGCGCTCCCTGCCCTCCGGCCCCAGCGAATTTAATTCTGCGCCTTTAATCATTTCTGGGAGTGTAGATTCTGTTGGGCGAGCGGGTTGCCTCCTGCAGAAATCAACCCGAATCCCGGAGCCACACGCTGCACGTTCCAGAAGACGGAGCCCTGGCTCGCTTGCGAACGAGCGGGGGACGGAGGCCGCGGTCGCTCTGGAGGTGTGGGGTGGGGGGGGGGGGGGGCCGGCTGGACCCGCCCGAGCGTGCAGGGCTGGGGCTGGGCGGGCTCCCCGGGACCCCGCACACGAACTTCCTGCCTGACATTGCGCGGTGGTCCCGCCGGCACGAGCCCCTCCCCCATCACCCACGCCTTCCTTCCTTCAACAAAACGCGTGTTCCGGGCACTGGACTGGGTCTCGGAGAAGGCGCGGGCGAGGAGTGCGTGGTCCTTTGCGGCCCTCCGGGGAAATACAGGCGTGGCGGGCGCGAGGCATCCTGGAGCGCGAGGTGGTCCTTCAGTCTGGGCTCCGCTGAGAGCACCTGACCCTGGGGGCGGCGCTCAGGCCTCCCTCCCTCTGCAGGACCTTGAGACCGGATCGGGGACCTCCTCCCGGTGGGTAGCACCCGCAGGAAAAGCCAGAGGGCCCTGAGCTAACGCGTTTTCCCTCGTGGCCGCGTGGAGGAAGACGCCGGTGTGGGGGGACCCTCGTTCACACACGACCGAGAGCTGCGAGGCGACAGCGTTCAAGCAGGTGCAGGCCCGGAGCCCGGACGCCCGCATCTCCACTCCCCGCCTGGGGCGCGACAGGGAGCGCGGTGGGTGTCGCGGTCCCACTGAGGGCAGGCTGGGGGCCTTTTGTGCGAGGCCGGAGGGTTTGGATTTCACCCTGGAGGAGCCGGGGGGCCGGCGAAGGATTTTGAGGGCCTGGCGATTCGTCCTGAGTCTGTGCTCACACAGAGCCGACGGCCGTGGGCGCCACGAGGGCGAGGGGACCGTTGCTACTCGTGATTCTGACGGCGTGGTCCTCGAACACGGGCCGCTTGGGAAACTCTTGACTTGGTTGAGGACCCGGCCAAGGAAGTTCCGAGGCCGAGGTGGGGGAGAGCACCCACTTAGGGGATGCCGAATCCATTAACACGGTATTTTTGAACAAGTGTCAGCTGGAGGGAAATATTTAAATAGAAGTCATTAGTGAGCATATTTCTGAAGCCGACAGTGTCTAATAAGCCAAAATTGCTTCCCCGAAAAACGAAACCTATTGAAGATTTTCAGCCCCCTTTCTGAAGTGCTCAATAAGGGAGGGGAAAAAAAAAAAATCCATCGCTCTCCCTGGATTGAAATTGCTGAAAGGTAGGAGTTGATTTCTGGTTAGGCATTGTCCGACCACGGTGATACAAATCAGCCCTTAGGATAATTTATATCTCGGAGAGGAGTTCGGAAATGGGTCTGCTCGGAGCTAAAAGCATCGTAAATAAGCTGGGTTGGGCGGCTGTGCGGCCGCACCAGCTGCGGTGGGGATTGATAGACCGGCCTCCCGGCCTCCCCGCCCCCCTGCACCCCCCCCCCCCAAGCTCAGGGCTCAGCCCGCCCTGCCTGGGCCACGTGCTGCCACCCCAGCCAGGCCACGCCCATGGCCTCCTGGGAGACGGGCCTCGTCCGGGGGCAGGGACCCATCCACCCTGGGGCAGGGACAGAGTCAGGACCTCCGGACGGCTGGTGTCTCACTGGGACGCGGAGGGACAGACCAGCAGAAGAGGACCCCACGTCACCGGTAAGAATGAACTGCCCACGTCACGATCACAACACACACACACACACACACACGCCACACATCTGTGTGACTGCACGTGCAGCCATACACGTGTGCACCTCTGTGTATCGACTCACGTGGGCGCACGAATGCACGCTCGTGGGGGCACGCCTGCGTGCGTGTGTGTGTGTGTGTGCCTGCGTTGGGATTGGGGGCACCCAACCCAGCCTGGGGGAGTCAAGGAATTTAACCCAGGGGCTGACGGTCGCGTCTTGGGCAGGGCTGACAAAAGGTGGGGAGCAGGTCTGGCTGGATCAGGCCTGGTCTGGTTCATGGGTCCCCACCTTGCAGGACCTTGAAGGACCCCGAGTGGGAGTGACTTGGTCAGATCTGCAGTTTAGAAAATATAAACGCCCGCGCCCGAGGGGAGATTAGTTTTCTCCAACTTTTCCCTCAGAGAAGATTCCTTCCGAAGTCTGTAACAGACGCGACGCTGCCTCAGTTGTTGGGAAAAGCAGGGCCGTCTAGGGAAAGACGTGGTTGCCCGAAACCCCTCAGTCTGGCCACAAAAAATGGAAGGAGGTGAGGAAATTGAATACAGATGGAGTAACTGATGACTCCTGGGAGTCTGGCCCCGGAACTGTCGGTGTCACCGTAGGCGAAACTCTGGGAGGTTAGCTCTGCAGAGCGTGTTGGAGAGGTGGGTTCTGAGGAGATGGTCCCCGTGACGGGATGAGGGGCCAGGCCTGCCGTCAGGGAGGGCAGTCCCGGGGCGTCGGGGCGGCCGCGGCTGGACGCGGGCTCCAGGGCAGGGTCCGGGAGACAGCGGGGCCCGACCTCGGGGCGGGAGGCAGGGCCAGCGGGGCCCAGCGCCTGCAGGGGCGCGGGTGGCTCCGAGGTGGCTGCCGTGTTCACTTGGAGACGGCTCCGTCTGCCTGCAAATCCAGGTGACAGAGACTTAGTGGCTCCTGGCACTTGCTGTCACTTTCCATTTCCCGGCTCCTTGGAGCTGGGTGGGAGCTGGGTGGAGGCGCGTCGAGAGCCTGACGGCCACCTGAGCCCTGTCATCGCTCCCTCGGCGCGGCTCGGCAGGCGGGAGGCGGGGGGAGGGGGGGACCGGGCGGGGAACCGGCCGGGTCGGCCTCACCTGGGGACTCCAAGGAGGCTTGGTGGCTGCAGAAATGTCTGGAACTCAGCCTGAGACTCTGTGGGTCCAACTCATACACACAGAACCAAGAAGAGAGGGTCCCACACGCCCGCGGAGGTTGCCATGACAACAGGCAGCCTGGGTGAGGACCCCCGCCCCCGCCTTCCCCACAGGTCCACCCTGCCCCCGCCCACGTGCCAACCGGTACCTCTCAGCACCCTCCCCACCCCCCCGCCCCGCCCCCAGTCTCCAGGTTCACACCCGCCCTGGCCCGGCTGCCCACCCACCTGCGCGGCCCTCATCCGGAACGGCCTCTGCTTCCGCCCTCGGGCTCTCCTCTGTCCTCGCTGCTCTGTCACCTGGTGCAGGAGGGGCAGCAGGCCCGTCCGAGCTACACACACACCCCCTCCCCGCGTCGGGCGCACCCCTGCCCGCATCCCATCCACGGAGGACGGCGCACGCCTCCAGGCTCCGGGGAAGCCGCGTTCTCGAACCTCGGCCCTGCCCGTGGGTCTGAGTCTGGCGTCCAGGGCGGACGCGGACGTAAAAGGGCCCGAAGGAAGATATAACTGCAAAGTGTCGGAGCGCGTGGGGAGGACAAGAAATGACAAAGTCACGGGGGAGGCGGGCGGCTCCGGGCTGAGGACCCCAGGGGCCTCGTCTCCTCCTTCTCTCCACCTCTCAGATGGGAAAACTGAGGCTCCGCGAGGCGAGGGGCTCTGCCTCGGACGCACAGCACTCGGGGAGCGGGGCAGGCGGGGCACGGTCTCGCTCCCCTTCACAGCAGGTCCCTCCCTCGGGTCCCTTTGGGGTCACACGCGGAAGGAAACAGAAGGAACTAGGACACGGCGGATGCTCTGTCCAGGTAACTTGGCCCTGTGCTCCTGCACATGTCCCGCCTGGAACAGCTTTCTCCCGACGGCGGGCTGGCTCTCTCCTCGGCCTGTCCTCCGAGGTCCCTCCATGCGGCCCAGGGCCTCTCAGACACAAGCAGCCATCCCCCGCCCCGTCCCTCCCGGGTCCCTGGGGCTCTGGCGGTGACATCGGCCGCGTCCTCTGTGAGTTAGCAGTGTCCTCCCACAACGTTCCTTCATCTCTGACACGGAGGGCGAGCACGTGCGTGTGGCCACGAGGCGGCCGCACGGGGAAGGGGCCAGAAGCTTCTCTGGGCGGAGAAGTGACAGTGGCCGCGTGCCCGCAGGCGGGCAGGTGAGCGGACACAGGGACGGGGCCCCGTGGGGGTGGGGGATGGGCCCCTCGCAGCCACGGAAGCCGGGCGTCCACGGGTGGCCCTGCAATCCGGCTCAGCCACTGCAACGGCACGTGTCGTGGGGGTTCGAGGAGGAGGGTGTACAGCAACGTCCCCGGCAAACCCGGGCTCCTCCCACCGCCAGCCGGGCCCAGCGGGAGGCAGAGAGCGGGATAGGTGGTTGCGGGTTCACACACGCACCCCTGTGCCTCCTACCTGGCCCCTGGGTCCCCCATCCCAGCCGCTGCCGGAGCACAGGCCGCGGGGGCGCCGGCGGGCGCTGGCGGGCAGGGAGCGTGCCCTTGACCCCCCCACGCACGTGGCGGCCGGCGCTCGTGAGGACCTCGCTGACCCCGCGCGGACCCTCGGGGGAAAGAAACCACGTGAAGGCCCACACGCCAACAGCAGTTTCTTCTGCACGAATAGACCTTATTTTCCGACACGGGTCAGCGGGAAGGGGTCCCCCGGGGGTGCAGCCGGGGCCGCCCCAGAGGCCGGCTTCCCCTGCGCTCTGCCCCCTCAGAGGGCCGGCCGGCCCCCGCGGCCTCGCGATGGCCCCTTCCCTGTGCCGCAGAGACTCCCGAGGGCCGGGCGGAACCCAACAACCCCTTTCGTGGACAGACTTCCCCTCTTTGGAGGCTCGCCGAGGCCACCGTGGCCCCTCGTCTTGGGAGAGGCGGGCAAACAGGCGATCCCACGGGGGTCTGCGTGCGCGGAGCGGGCCCAAGCAGTTCACGGCGCTGCAAAACCCGAGCATCCACTCCTTCCGAGTGCTGCCAGAGGGTCCCTCCCGGTCTCCTCGCTCCATCCCCGAGGCAGGCTGCCTCCCGCGACGACGCCGGGAGCGGGACGCGGCCTCGAGGGCCACTCCGGGCGGTGGGGCCAGGCGCCGTGCCTCGTCATCCGGCCCCGCGGCAGGGGGCTGCGGCACGGGGGGCCGTGCGTACCCCACCCCCGGGGTCTCCCAGGCGGCGGGCAGGACCCCACGGACGACGGCCAGGCTGGACGTAAACGGGGATCAGTCTGTGACCTGAGCAGGAGGGAGCACTACCTGAATTCCTGAGAAGAACCACGGCGACCACCGGGGACCCGGTCAGATTCATTAAAAAGATGTCACGCTAGACTTACCGCATTTTTAAAAATCAATCAATTATTTATTTAATAAATATTTAGCGAGGGTGCCGATGTGCCCAGAATTCAGCTAGACCCTGACAGCAGAGTTCTGAACGAGACAGAGAGCTCCCTGGCTCCGTGGTGGCGGGAATTCCGGCTGCGGGGCCCTGGGGGTCGGGAAGGAGGCGACAGACAAGAACACAGGCGCCCCAGGTCACAGGTGCCACCCGGGAACTGGACGGCCAGGCAGGGGCTCCCCGGGGAGGTGCACGCAGCAGCCTCGTAGGTCGAGAAAGCACCCACACGTTTCCGGATCGCAGGAACTCGGGAGGGAGCCCTCCATACGCTGTTTGCTAAAATGCGCTGCGGGCTCATCCCGCGGCAGACCGCGTGCCGCTCGGGCCGCGAGCATTCCGCCGGTCCTCCCAAGAGCCCGGCAACGGGTGCGTTTTGGAGATGGAGACAGAGAGGCTCAGACAGCTGGCGACTTTCTCAAGGTGGTGGTGGGGGGGGAGCCAGGACCCGCCCCCGCCTGGGCTTGTCACCCTGAGGCCGGCGACGACCAGGCTGCCTCCGTCAACGGGGGGCAGAGACGCGGGGCTGACGGCTCCCAGGTGACCGAATGCGTGTTTCCCGAGGTTGAGGACCAGGCGCGGTGGCGGTGGCTCCGGCTGGGCCTGCAGCCCCGCCCTGCCCGCTGGGGTCAGCGATCTGAGCGAGGGCTCGGCCGGCCAGTCCGGGTCCAGCCTCCTCTGCTGCCACCGCCGACCTCCCAGCAGGCCTGGCAGGTTCCCTGCACCTCCCCCAACACGCCGCGTGTTTCGTGCCGCCTACCTTCACCCGGGGGGCCCCCTGCCTGGACCGGCCCCTGCTCCCTGTACCCCAGAGAGTGTTCTCTTCTCCCTTAGGAGGCAGCTGAGATGCCACCTCCTCCATGGAGCCTTCCCTGAATTCCTCCTGAGTTGGTGACATGCAGCCATCACCCCGCTTGCCCTTTGCTACTGCCGGAGGACAGTGCCGACCAAGTGGCGATGTGGTGAGGCTGCGAGCACCCAAATGATACAGCAGACCTCCTCCTCGGTGGTACGTTCTGGCTTCGGGTGTGCTTCCTGGTCCAGGTCTTCACTGGACACTCGGTGAAGGTTCTTCTCAGAGTCTCTGGCGTTCGACACAAAATCTTACACAATGGGTGCCTTGCTCAGTGAGTAAGTGAGAAGATGTGTGGATGCATGGATGGATGGGTGGAAGGAAGGAAGGAAGGCTGGCCGGTTGGATGGCTGGATGAGTGGGTGGAACGATGGATGGATGGTGGAGGGATGGATGGATGATGGAAGGAAGGAAGGAAGGAAGGAAGGAAGGAAGGAAGGAAGGAAGGTTGGATGGCTGGATGAGTGGGTGGAACGATGGATGGATGGTGGAGGGATGGATGGATGATGGAAGGAAGGAAGGAAGGAAGGAAGGAAGGAAGGAAGGAAGGAAGGTTGGATGGCTGGATGAGTGGGTGGAACGATGGATGGATGGTGGAGGGATGGATAGATGATGGAAGGAAGAAAGGAAGGAAGGAAGGAAGGTTGGATGGCTGGATGAGTGGGTGGAACGATGGATGGGTAGATAACCCAGCAGATGATAGGAAGCTAGGAGGCAATGTGAATACTTGGGGTCCAATCACTGGGATCCACAAAGAGAGAAGCAGATAGAATCAAGAGCCAAACACTGTGGGACTGAGATGCGAGCCGACGGTCTGGTCCCCGGTCCCGGACCTGCAGGGGACTGGGAGGTGGTGCTTCACCGAACGGTACCTGGACACGTCAGCACCACTGTGGGCCCATCAGAGAAGCCCCCCGTGGCATTAGGGTACCTTCCGAGACACGGGCTGAGATGCCGTGCAGATAGGTGTCGAACAGTCCCGGCGATGCAGACGTGACAGTTGCGAGGCAGAGCTGGACGGGGGGCTGGGAGCGGCTCCCCCATCAAGCCTAGTCCAAGTGGCCCCCTCATGTCCTCTGATCTGTCACCACTGCCACAGAGAAGGACCTCATCCCGGCCCTGAAACGCTCCCGGCCATGCACACCCCTTACAGGTGACCCGAGCCGCGTAGCCCACGCCTTCTCAACCACTTCCTGGATCCCACCACCCTCTTCCCTTCTCCGCATCCCTCCAGAGTCATCAGGTGCTCCTGTCTCCCCCTCACAGGCGGTGCACGTCCCTGGAGGGCTTTGCACAGCAGGAGCGGCGTGGCATCGGGCACAGAAATGGCACAGACGCCCAGCAGCTTTTTCCTTCTCTTTCCTGAGGCAGCTCTCCTCCCGGCCGCAGCCACGTCACTTCTCCGCTAAGCTCCCCTGGGCCCCGCTCGCTGTGGGCCTCGGACACTCGTCCCCCTTTGGGCCCCGGCCGCTTCCTCTGTAGAGTGGCCGCGGGAAGGCAGCCCCTGACTCGCCGTGAGATTCCAGGGACGTAACGGGCAGGAGGGAGCCTGGGGCGGCGTCACCAGCAGGACACGGGCGCAGTCACGCGCACGCGGTAAGGGAGACGCACGGGGCTGTTCTGCAAAGCCAGGAATGCCGGGGCGGCACAGGATGCGTCTGTCACCCCTGCCACCCTCGCCCGGTGTCCCCAGGGCTCCAGAGGGGGCCGACTCTCTTCTGACTCCGGGGCTTGGCCTGCTAGCTGTGTGACCTTGAGCAAGCCCCTTTCCCTTCTGGTTGCCACCCGGCTGACCGCCATGAAGCGGGGCTCCCACCGGTCCCCGGCCCGGCCAATCCTTACCCCCCTGCACCTGTTGAAAACAGGCTCCTGGGAGCCTCGCCAAGCAGCTCTGCCCCTAGCGGTCATCAGAGGCACGACGCTCCCTCTCAGGAAGCCGGGTTAGAGCCGCACCACCAGAGCCCTACCAGCCGCACAGCCCGTGCGGGTCCTCAGCCTCCTGGAGCATCTGGGCGGCCGGCCCCGGGTGAGGACGGGACCGCCGATGCGCCCACAGGGGTGGCCCCGTGGCTGGGGGGCTGTGGGGAGCAGGGGCAGGGGGACGCTTGGAGGGGAAACGCTCAGGGTTGGACCAGCCCCGTTTCACGAGGGGGATTGTGGATGGCAGTGTGGAGGCACACCTGTCCACCTCCGAGCGTGCGTGCGTGCGCGTGTGCCTGTGGGTGGCCCAGTGTGACCACACAGGAGTGCGCCCGTCAGCTGACCCCGGGTGTGTGGCCCTGCTTCCGTGGGGCACCCTGTCAGGGCGTGGGTCAGTCCCCGGTGTCGTGCCCTGAGTGTGCGGGGGCCGGGGGGGCGGGGGGGATGGTGTCCGTGTGTTCTCCCGCTCCTGGGCTGGCGGTTGTGTGCGCGGCTGTCCCCGCCTGTCGTGTGCACGAGGGCGTCCACGGCCAGATGTGCGTGGGACGGTGGCCCCGCGTGTGTCTGTGCGACCCTGTGTGTGTGCCTGCCACGGGGTCCCGGGCTGTCTGCGAGCGAGTGGGACAGAGCCCGGTGTGTGTGCGCACACGCGCGCGTGAGAAAGCGTGGCTGTCGGCGTGGCCCGCGGGCCGGGATTCAGTGTCTGCACCAGACGGTGCGTCTGTCCCTGTGAGTCTGCGACCGAGTGAGCGTGGCAGCCCGGCTGAGCGTGTGCGCGCGTGCCCCGCCCGCCTGCCCGCTCCCTCCCGCGGGCCCCCGCCCCCAGCACGACCCCTCCCACGCGGCGGGCCGAGCGGGCGCCTCTAGGACCCGGCGGCGGCCGGCCGCTGTCCCCGGGCCGCGCGAGTGAGCATGTGCAGAGCCCGCCCGCCGCCCGCCCGCGCCGCCCGGTCGCCCGCAGCCCCGGAGCCTGGTGGCGGCGCCCTGTGCCCGGAGGGGGGGGGGGGGAGCGCGCGTCGGGCCGCTCGCGGCGGCGGGGGGGGGGGGGAGGGTGGGGGCGCCGGGGCTCCGGGCGCTGCGGGGCCGCGGGGCTCGGTGCCCGGGAGCGGGCGCGTGGCCGCGGGAGCGGGCGCCCCAGCCGGCCGCGATCCGGGGTGAGTGAGTCCTGTCTCCGGGGCGGCCCGCCGGGACCCCCAGCGGGACCCCCAACGGGAACCCCCCCCCCCCCCCGCGCGGGCGGGGGCGGGCGCGCTCCTTCCCAGCCGCCCGCGAACAAGTTTGTGTAGACGCGGCCGGAGCGCGGCGGGGGTGCACCTGCTCCGGGCGGCGGGCCGGGGAGGGGGGTGTGGGTGCGCGCGCGGGGGCAGCGCTCGGGAGGGGCCCCCGGGGGCGGGCGGGGGCGCGCAGGGCAGCTTCGGACGCGGCGTCCCCTCCTGGAATCCTCGGCGACCGTCAGTGTCCGCGGAGGGAGGGAGGGAGAGGCGGATCCGGCCGGGCAGGGGGCGAGCGCGGGGTTCGGGGTGCGCGCTGCCTCTGGCAGGAGCCGCTCACTCACCCCGAGAGCGAGGCTTCCGGTCAGCGGAGGGCTCTGCCCGCTGTCTCTGGGTGAACTTGAACCGAGGCAGAGGCAAAGGCGAAAAGTAGGTATTCGCGGATCTTGTCCGGAAAATTACCCCAAGTAGTGGAGGGAGCCGTGCACCTCCCCAGGTGTGGACGCAGCCGGACTGGGGGCTGCTCACTGCGTTCTTCTTTTAAGTCTGGAGCTTCAGGGCGGCCCCGCAGGTGGTCTGGTGCCCGGGGTGGCGCGTGCTGGCTCGCCCCCCACCCCCGCCCCCGCCCCCGCCCCCGGGGGTAGGGGGTGGTGCAAAGGGACTCCCGTCCTTGTCTGAGCAGGGGCACGGTTGGACACCGGGGTTGGGGCTTCCACGGCCCCGCGCCCTTCCGGGGCTGCTGCGAAGATGGACAGACTGGGAACTCTGCTGTACTTTTCTGACAGATGCAGACGCTGTCACCCCTGTCGCTGGAACCGGGAGGGTCCCAGGTCGGGCTCAGGAGATGGGCCTTTTGTTTTCTCCTCTGAATTGCCTGGGAGGCCCCGGGCAAGGGAAGGGAGTGAGGCCGTGGGGAGGGAGGCAGGAGGGAAGAGCCGGCCCCTTCCTGATGATTGCAAACTGCAGGAGGGGAGGCAAAGGGGAGGTTCCCCCAGTGTGCCCCTCACCCCCCCATACCCTCGGCTGGGGCCTCAGAAGCCCCTTGGGGAAGGTGCCCAGTGGCCACCAGAGCCCCTGTAAGCTGCAGCAGAGTGGCTGTCTCCCAGGCGCTCCCCGAAGGAAGCTTGGCGAGTGGCTGGGGGTGGGGGGCTGACCCGGCAGCCCCCCCTTCCCCAGGAGAAGCCCCGGCCCACGGCCGCGTGCCCCCATCCCCAGCGTGAGTATTTCCCAGCTCCCTGGAAGCTTGGTTTGGGGGTGAGGGGCTCCCCCTTTTCTGCGGCTGCTGGAGCCCTGCGGGGTGTGTCCTGTGGCCTGCAGCCCATCCGCCGGAAGGGAAAAGAAGCCTGGTTAGGCAGAAGGCCAGACCCCATCCCTGCCCTCCTGTGTGCCCAGGCGGGCGGGGGTGCTTGTCCGGGCCGCCAGTCTCCCGCCAGGTCAGTTCAGGCCCAGCCCCGGGGAGCGAGTCACAGGGGCGGCTCCCCCTGCCTGGAGCCCAGGACCGGGTCCTGCCTGAGCAGGCACTCTTGGGAAGGGCCGGTTCCCCCGTAGACACTCGCGGCCCGTGCTCCCGTCTGGCTCAGACCCCGGTCGGTCGGTCGGCCGCGGGGAGGCCGCCGCACAATGATCGGAAGCGTGCTGCTTGCGGAGACTGTGGTTGGCGAGAACCGCCTGCCGTGTGGACGTGTGATGTGGATGGAAGAGTAGGCTGGATTCATTTTGTGAGCTAGTGACGCGGGCACACCTGTTGGCTGCTAGGGCCCCTTCCTTCTCCCGGGCTTCTCTTGCTGCTGGAGACCCTCGGGGACGTGAGCCCCTCCCAGAGGGCGGCTGTCTTGGCCTGAGGGGGCCCGGAGGGTGCTGAGGACAGGGGCGCCCAGGCACCCGCCCGGGAAGCCCCCATCCCAGCGCCCGCAGGAGCCAGAGGGGGGAGGCTGAGCCTGCCCAGATTCATCCGGATCGCCCAAGGGGCTTGAATAACCCTCAAGGGTTCACCATCGGGTGGGAGAGCCAGAGGAACAAAACAGGGATCTATGAAAGAGGTGGCCCAGCGATAGACCAGAGAGGTGGTGATGGGCTGTTTCCAGAGGGTGGGTTCCACTCCTGAGTAGGGGACGGACGCGCCCCTCTCCCCTGAGCCCTGGAGGGTGGCGGGGGGCACCGATTCCTGGGGGTCTGCCCTGTGTTCCACTCGGAGGTGCCCGCAGGGGGCTCACGGGCCGGGAGGGAGAGTGGGCAGAGCGGCTCGGAGCGCTGACTCCAGGCAGGACACGTCAGCCAGGGTCAGCTCACAGAGCATCCCGTCCCGCCGTCGAGCTCCGCCTCAGGGAGCAGGAGGGCTGCCTGCAGGAGGTGGCATCGGACCTGAACCCTGATGGCCACAAAGCACGCGCGAGCCGTACGAGGAAGGGCATGGGGGCCGGGGGGCACTGTGCTTGGGACACGGCCTTCTGGAAGGATCCTTGAGAGGAAGGGGCTGGCGGACTGGGTGTCAGACCGAGAGGCCTGGGCTTGGCCGTCCGAGTCCTGGGGACACGTTGGAGGCTGCAGCATTACTGTTTCTTTCTTTAGAAAGGTCGCTTTCTTAGGCTTGGCCTCTGGGAGAAGGGGAGTATCCAAACAATGTGCACGGAGCTGAGCAGGGCGGGGGCCTGCAGGGGTGAGAAAAGACAGAGGAGGGCTAATCCAGAGCCCTGAGCCCAGCTGGAGGCTCATGCGCACCTGAGGACCCCTCCCCACCGGGCCGGCCGCGGGTCCTGGAGGCTGGGACTCGGCTGCTGGGACCCCACCGCCCGTCTCTCGTCGGGAGGGCGACGTGCTGGGCCTGCTCCTTTGTCTTTCAGGCCCTCACCCGACTGGGAGCACGTGGCTCTGAGCCCAGAGGGTCCCCGTCCCCACTGCCCCGGCCAAAGGTGCGGACATGCTTCTGGGGGCCTCTGGAGTCTCCCTCCTCACCTGCCACCGCCTGTCCTCTCTGGCCGGGGAGGGGGAACGGAGGCAGTCACGTGACTGAACCCCGGCGGCCCGGAGTCAGGCCCCGGCCCCTCTGAGGGCTTTGTGCAGCCCCCAGGCCCCACGGGCTGCCCTTCTCCTCCCCCCGCTGCCACCGTCACCTGCCCAGTCCCCGGACCCCTCAGCCTAACCCCCACGGCGACATCAGGGTGCGTGCTGGGGGGGGCACACCATGCACGGCACCGTCTCCCCGAGCCTGGACCTGGCTTGTTTTCAGAGGTGCTGGTGGGGGCGCCCTGAACTCCTTTCCAGAATAGTCCTGCCCGGTGTGGGGCTGGAGCCGGCGTGGGCGGGCTAGCCCCGGTGTGTGACCGCGGGGCCTTGGCGGCTGTGGCTCTCAAATGGGGACAGGCGTGGTGCCCGTGGGGAGGGAGGGGGCGTGCGGAGTAGCCGGGATCGGGCAGGTGAGGAGCACGGTCTGGGGGGTGGGGAGCACTGGAAACGAGCAGGCGCTGGCAGCGTGGGGTGGGCTCCCGGCCGTGCAGACAGGCCGTGGTGGGTGTGCCCCCGGGGGCTGGCAGGTCCCGCCGACCTCGAGGCTTGGCGGGAGCCCCTTGTGCAGCGCCTGTAGGTCACCCAGCCACCTCCAGGCCGCGCTCACCTGCGGTCACTCCAGAGACGTTTTCCATCCCCAAGCTGCTGGCTGTGCGCTGGGATCTGGGGGTGTGGCCGGGGCCCTGCCTGGAGGGGCCAGCAGCCTGGAGGACAGGCGACGGGGTAGGGGCCAACGGCAAGTGTGACACTGGCAGTCCAGGGCAGGGGACGAGTTTGTGACGCTCAGGGCATGCCAGCCCCCGCCCCGCCCGAGGCAGGCGTTCTGGGCCCGGAACCAGCTGCGCGATTTTCAAGGTCCGGGGTGGCCACTGCTTTATAGGACCCTGAGAGTGGCTGTCCCCACCTTCACGCCCAGGCCCCCTCCGCAGACCGGGAGGCCCCTCTGGGACGGGATGGCCCTGGGGGGGACTTTGGGGGTCCTTGGGGAAGCCCGGTGTGGTCATTCGAATCCTGACTGATGGGCCACCACTCGCTTCCCGTGGCGAGTTTCCAAGTCCTGCGCCCGGCACGGCGCGGGACCCACCGCACACCGTGGTTCCCGACCCCGAACGGCTGACCCGCCCGCCCTCCGCCCCGGCTCCCCGAGCCTCTCCTTTCCACGGCAAGGCCTCCCTTCTCCCCGTTTATTTCCGCCGACAGAATCCCAGTCTTGTGACCGGGAGCCCTTTGTGAGCAGACCTGGAAACCCCCTTCCTAGAATTACAACGTGGACGGGCCACCAGGCCGCCCTCGCGTCCCTGTGCCTGAAGGAGCCGGGCTGCTCTGTGTCCCCGTGCTTTTCTGACTTCAGGCCCCACAGGATCAGGTTCCTGGTGTCGGGATGTGCCTGTCACTGTATCCGCTCAGTCACCTTACAAAGTGTACTCAGAACAAGGGTCTCGGGGCACCTGCGCCGCCCGGGCCTCGTGCGGGCACCGGAATGATAGGAATGGGCAGGGTTAGGGGGCGGCCCCGGGCCCAGAGTTGTTCACGGCCCAGCTGTCCCAGGTGCTGACTGCTGGGGTCAGGGGTCGGCACCAGTGTGTGTGTGGTGGCTGGGTGGGGGTGGAGGTAGTCAGGGAGAGCTTCCTGGAGGAAGAGACACCGGGCCGAGCCTTGGCGGACACACGGGGATTCTCTGGGCCAAGAAGGTGGAAGACACAGGAGGCAGTGGAGGCACAGGAGGTGCCGAGGAGGACTGCTCAGGTGCCTCCCAGATCTCGGTGCGGGCGTGTGTGCGTGCTCGCACGCGCGTGTGACGGGAAGCCGAAGGAAGGGGCCTGGCAAGAGACGAGGCCAGATGGGGGCTGGTGTGTCATGCCGAGGAGCTTGGAGTTTATCCCAGAAGCCACGGGCAGCTACGGAAAGGGGTTCTGAGCAGGGGAGCACCGTGATCAGATTTGTGCATTAGGAGGATCACCCTGGCGGCCTCGCGGAGGGCGGATTGGAGGGCCGAGGCTGGAGGCAGCGAGATCAGGCGGGATTTCTTGGGATTTTCTCTGCGGTTTTACAAGCCTGACGAGGCTGGCCGGGGCGGGCCTGGCGTGCACCAGCTTAACGAGAAAATGAAAGGTCTGGAGGCCCAGCCGAAATGGCTTCCCGGCTCAGAGTTTAAATCCACCTTCCGCTGCTGACTATCGAGCCCACCCCACCCCCCGCCCGAGCCCCGGGGGTCCCTGCACTCCCGGGGGCTCAGGTCGTGGAGGCTGGGGGTTGAATTGCAAAGGGTGGTGCCGGTCTGGCCGCCCCGGGGACGCCAGCCCACAGGAGCCCAAACATTGTCTTTCCACGCACACCAGGCTGGCTGTTCCCTGCGCACAGAGTGGTCATTGAGGGGCTGCGGGGCCTGGCGGGGGTCCCAGGCCGCGTTAGTCACGCTGCTGGGAGCTTTTCTTCCCGGGACAAGACTGTCCTTGTGCTCAGGGGCACCCGGGAGCAGCCGCCCGGCTCCCGGCAGCTGCAGAGGCCCCCGCCGGCCCCTCGCAGCGCACTTCAGAGGCTACCGCCGACGGGGGCCCGAGCCCAGTGTGAGCGCGGAGGCCCGGGGCGGCGAGGGGCGGCCCTGAAGGCCGCTCCGGGCGCCCTGCCGCCTTCCCGCCAGGTGCCCCAGGCTCCGTAGCAGGTGCACGGCCCCACCCCCCCCCCCTCTTGTGCCGAAGCCTCTGCAGACGCGGTTCCCAGAACACAGCTTGCCGTCCCCGTGCACACCCGGGAGGGACTCGGCAGGTCGTACACACGTATCGAGCGCCTGCTGGGCACTCCCGCCCTGGGCCGGGTGCCCTTGTGCGTGCTGGCGTCCATCGCTGGCCACGGTACAGGCTCTGAAACGCGCCGTTCCAAAGCTGGGCTCCTCGGTTCGCCGGCCGTGTGCCTTTGCCTCCTTTTGCGTCACCTGTAAAGTGGGGCTGCGACCGTGTCCACCCGGCTGCTCGGTTGCCCCGAGGGTTAAATGAGATGATACGCCAGGAGGGTTCGGTGCGGAGCCGCCTCTGAGCCCTTCCTTCACCGCGGCCCCAGTGGAGGGCCTCACGCCCGCTTTGTGCGCGGGGAGGCCGGGGCCTAACGGACCGGGCCGGTGTCGCTCCGCTGCTGGTGGCCGGCGGCCGGGCGGGGACCGAGCCCCCTGTCCGTCGGGTGCTCCTGCAGCACCGCCGGGCCCTGGGGCAGAGGGGCTCCCGGCCCTGGCGCGGGGGCCGCGGCGGGCCCTTCGTCGGCGTCAGCGCGCGCTCTCTGCTCTTCCAGATCCCGGAGCTCGGCGATGGCGAGGCCGGCGACCCTGGGGCAGAGGCCGCAGCCGCGGGGCCCCGTGGCCGGAGCCGCGTGACCGAGTCGTCGGAGCACCTGCCGGACGCGGGGCCGGAGCGCGGCGGGCGTCAGGATGCGGGCATGAGGCCTCTGGAGACCCCGGGCTGCCCCCCGGCCGGGCGCTAGGAGCCGTGCCCGGGGCCCCGGCCGGGAGCCCTGCCGCCCAGGGGCATGGCCAAACCCTCCTTCCGGCTCCAGAAGCTGCTTCGCCGCACGCGGTTCCTGCTCTTCTTTCTGTCGGCCGCCTACCTGATGACGGGCAGCCTGCTGCTGCTGCAGCGAGCGCGGGTGGCCCTCCCGCCCGGGCCCCGGGCCCCCGGCCCCCTGCAGGCCCTCCCCGTGGCCGCCGTGGCGCTGGGCGTCGGCCTGCTGGACAGCCGGGCGCTGCGGGCCCCGCGGGTCAGCCCGGACCTGCCGCTCGGCGTGGACGTGCCGCGGGGGCCCCCGGCCCGGGCCCGGCCCGGCCCCCGCTGGCTCCGGACCCGGAACCCGGAGCTGCGCCAGCCGCGGCGAGGCTGGTTCCACCACTTTGTGGGCGACCCCCAGGGGGCGCCCGCCCTGCGCCCGGAGGCCCCCGGGCCAGCCGTCGGGGGACGAGGTAGGTGCCCGGGGCCGGTTGCCCTTCGCGTGGGCGGGGCGGCGGGGATGGGTGGTTGGGGGCGGGGGCCGCTCGATGGTCCGGCCCTGTGGCTGCCTGGGCGGGGGAGGCCCGCGGGGGGGGGGGGGGGGGAGACGCGATACGGCGGAGGACTGCGGCACAGTTGCCGGGGTCATTGCCCGCGTTTGCGTTCCCCGTGGCCGTGGCCTGCCTGGGATGTGGCCCCAGGACACCGGCAGGAAGTGGGGACGAGGCAGGGAAGAGAAGGCGGCCAGGGAAGGCACTCGGAGGGGGCGCGCATCTCAGAATGCAGCCTGGGGGCGGCTGGGGGGGGAACGAGGGCCTGGGAGTCTGGCTTTGTTCTCAGGAGGTGAGACGGTCCAGGGAAGAGAGGGAGGAGCCCGGTGGCCCTCGAGTCAGTGGTGGGGGAGGAATGACCCCGACAGTGAGTGAAGCCCTGAGGATGCTATGCTCCTGTCTCCACGGAAGGCAGTTTCTCCTGAGGTCACAGAGGTCGGAGCCCTTGCTGTGGGATTCCTCAGCGAGGCTTCCGCCCAAGAATGAGGGGGTCAAAAGGAACTGATTCTGCAGCTCACATTACACAGGCCTGCTTTCTGTAGACCTGCCCCGGCACACCAGGAAGCTGGGTATCTAGGCAGACTACGCCACCACTCATTTAGACTAAAATGTGAATGGCTGACAAAGTCAACACGGAGTCCTCGAGAGGCAGCCATGGAAAGAGCACAGGTGTTGAAAACAGACCTGGGTTTCTGTCTTGGTGTTGCCGGGTTTTGGCTCTGTGACCTTGAACAGATTTGCTGCAATTCCCCGCTGTTTCTCAGTCCATCCTGTTGAGGATCCATGTACCGGTCTAGTATCCTCTGTGTACTCAAGGAGCCCAGGGTGGGGGCAGAACCAGATCTGCACCACAGGACTGGGGCACGGGCCGAGGGTCTTTATAACGTAGCCAGCAGAGGGCAGGGCTCGGGCGACCCAGTTACGGCCCTGGGAGCACCTTTGGGTTCAGGCCGTGTCCAGGGACCTAGAGAAGCCGTGGGCGGGGTCTAGCGACGGCCGAGGAGACGGGAGAGACTGCACGGGCCCGGAGGGTCGCACGGAGCAGCAGGGTCTTGGCCGTTGTGGGCCGGTTGGGCCGGTGACCTCCCCGAGCCCCCGGGGTGCCCCGTGGGAGCTCTCTGGCTTCCTCCCCAGCGACCCCCAGCCTCCCCATGACCCAGCACGTGAAGGGTTCGCGGCTGGTGCAGCAGGAATCTGAGGCTCCCCCTGCAGGATGCTGGGGGCTCTGAGCGGTCAGCGGGTCAGCGCCCCCTCTGCTGTAGGCTGTTAGAACAGGTTTGAGCTCCCCCCCAGAGCGCGAGGATACAGACAAAGAGGAGCAGACAAAGAGGGCGTCTCTTTGCGGCCGGGCAGCCCGCCATGCTCCTGAAAGGGGTTCCTGCAAGGCCCGGGAAGCCGCAGGAGGCCCCATCAATCACCGAGCATTTCATTATACCTTGGACAACATCCATAATGGAATAAAATGTCAGTAAGTTTACTAGGGGAGAAATAGTAACTTCTCCGTAGCCAGTTTGTTTTTTATTGATAGTGATTTCCAAAGACATTCCAATATCTCCAAAGCCATCGTTAATAGCCTCACGGCGTGTCCGTTCTGATGTGCAAATGAACAGATGCGGAGTCACAGACAATAATGCATTGCCTCCGTTTCAGCCGAAAGTAATAAATCCGCCTCAGAATGTGTCCCAGTGTGTCCCTCGGACGTCCTTCCTCCGCCGCACACCCTCGCCTCCGTCAGAGCCGGAGGAGTCATTCGGTGTTTTTCCAGGAGGGAGGCTCCCCTCCCCCTCGCCGCTGGAGCGCGCGCGTGGGTCCCGGGCCTCCTGCACCCCCGCCCCCGGCCGCCCCAGACCCGGCCACACCTCGTTGTCCGGAGAACCCAGGCCCGGCTGCTCCCCTTCCCGCTCCTTCGTGTGTTAACTGTGCAGCTACTATTTTCCAGTCCGCCGGCTGGAGCGCAGGACCGCAGGGATGGCCGTCCCCGCCCAAGAACTCATTCACCTCCGCCTCCAGACGGCCGCCCGACGAGGAGGCGGTGTCCCCTCTCAACCCTCTGTGAGCCCGTGGGGCCGCGAGCCCACTTTACGGATGGGGAAGTTGAGGCACAGGCAGGGAGGGGGCTGCACGGGCCAGGCCTCGCAGCCTGGGGGTGAGGGGCCTAGATTCGTGCCCCTCACCCCGCCCCCAGACACACGTTTCACACCCGCCAGCCTCGGCCTTCGGGGTCGTGAGCCCGGCCCCCTTTACACGCTTTCGGTTAATTTCCCATCAACGGTGATAAATGTTTAACAACCCCTGAGCTTATGTTTTGGATGTTTAATTGAAAACCGTAATAGACGTTCTTCTTTGCCGAGCGGCACGCCAGAAATTTCTCAAATATTAGTTTTCTTTCGCTGAGTTAGCCGGCCAAGGATAGGCGTTTATTCCCGCTGCGGCCACTCGGGTCTCAGTGGTGCTGACACGTATGTGACCCTGGGGGTCCCGGGTCCTGAGCAGGTGTGGCCCGACGTGTGATGGGCGTCCTGGGGCTGAGGGGACACAGAGGCTCGTCCCGGCGGGCAGACCTTGACAAGGGTGACCTTTGCTCCCCCCGCTGCCCCCACGTCCTGCAGGTGAGGTGTCTGCGTGCCTCGACCGACCCTGCCACCTGCTCCCCTTCCCCTGCTCTGCCTCTCCTAAGTCGGGGCCCCAGAGCCGCGTCCGGCCTCTGGGAGCTTGTCGGCCTGGTTTCAGGAGCCCTGGGCCACCCCTGATGTTGGGGTGGGGGGGGGCTGGTGCTGACGGTGTGCCAGACCCAGCAGGGCCCTGGTGGACACGGGACGCATGGGGATAAAGCAGCTTTAACAACAGCAGGTAGTGATAAGCATTATCGTCGTCATTGGGTGTTGACCCGTGTCAGAAAATCTGACAAGGGGTGGCCACGGTGGCTGGAGTGGTCGGGAACGCCCGTCAAGGACAGGCAGGAAACAGAGGGTGGGCAGGAAGAAAGGGGCTGGTGCCGGGTGAGGCAGGTGGGTGGGCCTTTATCTGTTGGACGGTTGGGGAAACTGAGGCACAGAACGTGGCCGTAACTTAGCTGAGGTCAGGGGTGGCGTCAGGTGTGTTCACAGACAGGACGGTTGTTCTGGATTCGGTCCCAGGAGTCGGGCTTGGTGGGTCCACTTCTGCAAACCCCTCAGCAGGGGGACCAGGGACGCTGCTCGGGGCCACGATCCAGGCAGGGGCAGCCGGGAGCCTCGCCTGCCCTCGGGGTTCCCGGCCTGGTGGGTGATCCCACCGTGGAGCCATCTGGGAGCCGCCGCCGGAGGGGGGGCCCTGGGCGCGTCCCCCCCCCACCCCCCAGGGGCAGCCCAGTTTCGGAGGCTGCGTGTGCGTGCGGCGTGGGACCGTGTGGGCTCCTGCACAACGTGGCTGTGCGTCCACACACCGCACGTGCCCGCCCCGGGCGTCTCTGGGAGACCCCTCCGAGTCGGGGTGACAGGCAGGGCTGTTACAGGCTCCCTCTGGCAAGTTACCGTGGGGGCAGCAGCACCACCGCTCGGCGGGATCACGTGCCCCCCCCGCGTCCCCTTCCAGGGGTGATGCCCGGACGGGTGAGGGCTCAGCCGTCCCTCGGTGCTGTCGGTTCTGCACACGCTGCTGACACGTCCCCCCGGCAGCGCAGGTTTTTTCTTGACATAGCTCTTCCCCTTTGCCAGTTCTTTATTTTAGCGAAGGTCAGACTTTCCGTAACTGATTTCTTCCCTCTGGGTCATACGGAGGTGACAGAAACCGCCCATCGGCACATTTGTGGAGGGAGGCCTTTCCAAACCTAGGGCGGGTAGGGAGGGCGGGGAGGGGTTCAGGGGAGGTGATAAGCCAGCAGACGTGGTGAGCTGGGGCCGGAAGAAGAACAAGGCGTTCAGGCTGACGCCAGCCCCTGGCAGGCGTCTGTGGGGACGGTGGGCCGTTAACCGGGGAAAGAGGCAGGAAACGAAGGAGGCGGAGGGGTCCAGAGACACGGAGAAAGGTGAGGCCGCAGCCTGGTCTCCGGGGCCTCTGAGAAGAGCCTGGGCCGGCTGGTCAGTCCTGGGGGGTGTCCCACGGCTAGGACCCCTCCCGTCCCCGGGGCCTGAGTCTCTGCTGTGCTTCCCGCAGGTACGTACGTCGGATGCTTCAGTGACAGTGGCCGGGACAGAACCCTGAAGGGGGCCGTGTTTTTTGACTTGCGAAAGATGACCGTCTCCCACTGCCAGGATGCGTGTGCTGAGCGGTGAGTGTGAGTCCGCCGGGAAGGAGGTTCAGACGGTCCCCGAGCGAGGCGGTCCGTGGCGGCCGGGGAGCTGGACGGATCAGACCGCGGGCGACCGACGAGGGCACGGGCTCGCAGGGAGAGCAGGGGCTCCCCGCCACATTGGCGAGTTGCCCTCCTTCCCTGGGCCTCGGCTTCCTCCGGTGTTTCAACTACAGTAAAGGGCCTCTGCCCGCACGTCTCCGGGGACCCTTCTAGCTCCGCAGGAGAAGCGCGTTTCTATCTTGGACTCCACAGCCAGATCCGCTGATTCTGCTGCTGCCTGTTCCCCCTGCTGTTAGCAGACAGCAGCAGTGTGGCTGGAGCGGCCCCTCCCGCTGAGGCACCCCGCTCACTGTGGGCGTGCACGCGTGCGTGCTCACACTCGGGAGCCGGGGGCACCAGAGGCGGCAGGGGCTCCTCGTGTGTTGTTTCTCTGACATTAGATTTGTCCACATTTGCTGTGACTGAAGTCCTCACCACCTTCTGGTTGGTTGCAATTAACTGCACCCATTTTATAGACAGGGAAACCGAGGCCCGGAAAGGAAAGGGCGGTCCCTGCTCGGAGGGGCTTCTACAGTTCGGACAGCATTAAAACTGACAGCGACGGTGTCCTCTCCTTCTCCGGCAGTTGGGGAGACAGACGGGGGGGTAGTAAGTGGGGGTTGGGGCCACGCGGCTAGCAGGCGGCCGGATGGGGATCAGTCTGGGTTTGTGGGCCTCCTTCCAGAGCTAACATCCCAGGTGGCACGCAGCAGGTCCCATTTGTAATCTCGGCTTCCTTGGGTCCCCGTCACAGTGGGAGCAGGTAGAGGACCCCTTTGGCGGCAGGTGCTTCAGACTCGTGCCATCTCAGCCCGGGCACTGAAGTCTTGTAAATGTCGTGAGCCCGGGGCTGCGCCCTCCGTGGCTGAAGTCGTCTGCGCTGGGATATTTGCACGAGGGGGACTGACACGTGCCACAGAATCGGGCTCTGGCCCTGCGGAGCCGAAAGCGGGTACACAGCGCACCGCGGCGCTGGACCCGCAGCTCCCGCAGGCGGTGCCTTGGGGACAAAGCTCAGGGTGACCAGAGCAAGGGTGGGAGGGCTGCTGATGGGAGTCGTTTATCCCAAGGAAGGGCTGCTCCCCTACATTCAGCCGATGACCCTGACATCCGGCTGAAAACGCCCCTAAGGCCAGCCGTGTGCTGACCGCCGCCGTCCCCGCCTCCTCCCCAGACCTGACCCGAGACCACCCTGACCCAGACGTCGGTGGGTGCTGCGGTACCTGGGCAGGGGCTCAGCAGGGCGCTCTCCCGGCAGGTCCTACGTCTACGCGGGCTTGGAGGCGGGGGCGGAGTGCTACTGCGGGAACCGGCTCCCTGTGACGAGCGTCGGGCCGGAGGCCTGTAACCACGAGTGCAAAGGGGAGAAAGGCTCCGCGTGCGGGGGCGTCGGCCGGCTGTCCGTGTACCGCGTCCAGGAGCTGCAGCCCGGCTCCAGGAAGCGTGAGTGTGCGGCTCCGCCCTGTGTCCCTCCCTCAACCACGCCCCATCGCGCCCCGCCCCCAGCCCCGCCTCCCCGCGCTGCGCCCCGCCTCCGCGCCCGCAGCCCCGCCTCCCCGCCCGCAGCCCCGCCTCCCCGCGCTGTGCTCCGCCTCCTCGCCCTCAGCCCCGCCTCCCCGTCCGCAGCCCCACCTCCTCGCCCTCAGCCCCTCCTCCAGACCCCGGCTGGGACTCTGGGAAGAACCTGTGCCCTCTCTATCCCAACGCCTTTGCGGGGGGCGGCGAGCTCGCGTGCGGACTGGGGGGGCAGGCTCACGTGGCGGCGAGGGGCCGCTTAGGCTCTGCGAAGGGCTGCTTGGGCTCAGGGCCAGGCATAGCTGCCTTGTGGGCTGGCGGGAGAGAGCCTCTGATCTGGCGGCCCAGGTAGGTCTGGGACATGCCGTGTGGCCTCAGGCAGCTTGGTCTGCCTCTCTGGTGCCAGTCTCTTCCGTGAAGTGCTCAGGCAGACCTAGATCTGCAGCAGTGAGGCCTACCGGAGGGCCTGGAAGTTTCCTAGCTGTCGTTTCTCGCGTGCAGCCGAACTCCCACCAAAAGAAGGAAAGCGAAGCTTAGGGTTTAGCGTCCAAGTCGGGCAGGAAAGGAGGCTGTGGGCCTGTGGGGTGGGGTTGGACTGAGAGCTCCGCGCACAGAATTCCACTCCAGTATAAATCTGTGCAATCTTAGATTCAAAAGAAAATACCACCTACCAGTTCAGAAAGGGTACAAAAACCCATGTGTTTTGACCTCAGCTGCAGGTGAAATTAAAAACAAAACAACCACCAAAGCAAAACCCTTGCTAAGAATTTGTAATCGCAGGGTTGCATTTGGGTGAGTTTTGCTTGACGTTCAGATTCTTTACCGCCTGCCTGGTCCCGATGCCCCGGCTTGACAGCTGGCTCTGGGCGGCGTGGAGGTACCGACACAGCAAATGCAGTCTCTTTAGAGCTGCGCCACCGGCCCAGGCGAATGGAGCTCCCGTAGATAATTCCTCACTGAAGACGAGCTTACGATCCCAAATTACAGGACACAGGAGGCAGTCACCAACCGCGAGGGGCAGTGAGCTGACGCTCCGGGCAGCCACAGCGAACCCCCCAGATTTCCACTGCAAGTGCCCAGCGAGGCGCGACTGAAACTCCAATGCATCCTCACCGCAAGATGATTCAGCCCGGATCCCCGTAACGTGATCGTCGAAAGCCTCTTTCCAAAATACCTGCCCACGTCGGAGCGTCCTTGTCGCGATGGGGACGGCCAGGCTGGGAGTGGGAAGAAGTCGGAACCTGGGAGACCTCCCCCGCCCCTGGCTGAGGTGGGACCGCCCAGCGTCCGCTACAGTGCCTCCCGGCCGTGGCATGCTCCCGGAGGGCCGGGACCCAGCTTGGAGGAGGGCCGGGACTGCAGGGGGGTCCCCGGCTCTCCGTGCCACCAGCCAGCCTGCCCAGCGGGACGGAACCCCACTGCTCCGACTCTGGGTGACCGTGAAAGCCAGTGCTGGCGCTGTGCGTGGTGTCTGTGTTCAGACAGGATGCGATCAAGGACTCGGGACGGGCATCCGCGACGGCGTGGAGGTCCTGACCACGCACTGTGGATTCGCTGATGAGCCGTCATCTCAGCGGACACGCGTCGACGCCTGTCCGTGGAGAACCGGAGCCCTGCACCGTCACCTGCACGTTTGCGTGGGCCTCCTGGCTGGCCTCTCGGACCTTTGACCTTCCTGGGTTCGGACACCGTCCACACGGGGGCTCCGGGCTGCCCTGCCGGCCCCTCCTGTGTGCCCCGCCGACGACTCAAACGTCGCCGTTTGGCTCCAGGCTGCCCACTCACTGGGGCCACGTGGCCCGGTCACTCAAGCCGGCCCCAGGTCTTGGGTCGGCTGCGCCTGCCGTCACGGTTAATGTTGAAACGGTGTGAGGCTGCCCCTCCCGCAGGCTGTGGGCCGGCTGGCTGCCCTTCGCCCGTCCTCCTCAAGGGACCGAGCAGACAGGGTCTGAGTCATGAGCTGCCCGGGTGACCACCCGCCTTAAATTTCAGCTTCTCGCTGGCAGGGAGCACTCACAGGAGGGAGACCCACGGACGCGCCCCTGGGCAGTGAGTGCCCAGAAGTGCAGCTCAGCGGCGCCTCACCTTGGAGGTGCCCTCGTGCCCCGGGAGGCCCTGGACTGTCCCCTGGGCGCAAGGGGATGGCGGGCTCTCCCCGGCCGGTGACACGGTGCCGTGCACAGACAGCCGGCGCCACTCAACCACCAGCCTGAGGCGGGTTACCCCACGCCTCCCGTGCCCCGTCCCCTGCCGTCCACTCGCTGGGCACTTGTAGGGCCCGCTGCAGTCGGGGAAGGGGCCGCGCCCTGGTGCCCAGGCCACAGAGGCGTGGCCCACCGGGCGGGCTCCCAGGCCCCAGGCCTGGTCCTGTTCCACAGTTGTGCACGGAGACGCCTCCAGGGGTGCCGGCTGCTGCTGGGGCGTGGGGGGCACAAGAGTGAGGCAGGCATCTGAGAAACCCTGATGAATGCGGAAGGGGCACGAGCCCTCGGAGCCGAAACATTCCAGAAGTTTCATCAAGGAAGCTAGCTAGGGGCTGGACGTTTCCACCAGAAGGTCTGGATGACGACATGGCTGGAGGCTTCCTCTAACACGGGCTTGAGCATTCGTGGGGCCTGGTGGGAATTCAGGATCAGAGACAACAAGCGGGTCTGACCCGGCAGCACAGCGGTTGCTGGTGGGGTGGGGGTGGGGGTGGGGGGGGGATGGTGGCAGGATTTCACATCAACAGATGTAGTTCTCACACCTGTGCTGTGGGAACATAGAATTTTCCAGAATACTGGCCTCTTGGGTCACGTAGTATAGAATCTGGCATGTAAGGGATGCTTGATCCAGATTTGTGGAAGGAAGGAGAGAGAGAAAGAAGGAAGGAGGGAAGGAAGGAAGGAAGGAAGGAAGGAAGGAAGGAGAGAGGGAAGGAGGGAGGGAAGGAAGGAAGGAAGGAAGGAAGGAAAGAGAGAGGGAAAGAAGGAAGGAGGGAAGGAGGAGAGGGAGGAAGGAAGGAAGGAAGGAGAGAGAGAAGGAAGGAGGGAGGGAGGGAAGGAAGGAAGGAAGGAGAGAGGGAAAGAAGGAAGGAGGGAAGGAGGGGAGGGAGGAAGGAAGGAAAGAAGGAAGGAGGGAAGGAAGGAAGGAGAGAGGGAAAGAAGGAAGGAGGGAAAGAAGGAAGGAAGGAAGGAGAGAGGGAAAGAAGGAAGGAGGGAAGGAGGGAAGGAAGGAAGGAAGGAGAGAGGGAAAGAAGGAAGGAGGGAAGGAAGGAAGGAAGGAAGGAGAGGGAAAGAAGGAAGGAGGGAAGGGAGGAAGGAAGGAAGGAAGGAAGGAAGGAAGGAGAGGGAAAGAAGGAAGGAGGGAAGGAAGGAAGGATGGACCCCATCCCCAGAGCTGGCAGGAGAAGCAGGCCTGAGATCAACAGCTGCAGCCACGTGGCCCCTGTGACGAGGGTGACCACGGGTGACAAGGTTTGGGCACCGTGGTCTCAGGAGTCCGGCTCGCCCACACCCTCTCCGGGGCGGTCTGCTTTCTGGTTTGAAACTTGCCCCTCTGAGCATGTTAGCACCCATTTCAGACCACGAAGCCACCGTTTCCCGGCGACGGGCACCATTTCTCACCAGAAACCGTTTTGTCCCCGCAGGGAGGACCGTCACGTACCGCGGATGCTTCAGGTTGCCAGAGAACGGCACCCACACCTTCCCCGACTCCCTGTTGCAGCCCAACGCGACAGCAGAGGCGTGCTCGGGATTTTGTTCCCAGAAAGTAAGGTCCTGTCACGAGTGTGTGCGGGGATGCGGGGGGCGGGAGGCCGAGGGGCAGGTGCCGTGCCGGATGCGGATTCTCGGGACCGAGGAGACAGGAGAGGGAGGGCCACGTGGCCGTGGCTAGCGTGGGTCCCCCAGGCTGGCAGGGGCGCGGTCGGCGGATTTGAGGCTGGCGGGACCGTGCCTTCCCGTATGGGAGCTCCGACACAGGTGTCAGTTGTTAAATGATGGGGTTTGTTGGTGACACGTGCTGGCTCGGGGATCGGGGACAGGGCCGGGCCCTGAACCTGGCTTCAGGGACTGTGGGCACAGGTGCACCCTTGGCCCAGCCCGGGCTCACGGGAGGTGCGACTCTGCAGAGGCTGGGCCGGGCTCTAAGGCCACTGTCCCTGCCTCACACGGTAGCTCTGGGTGGGACACCCCGTCAAGGCCAGATGGGGCTTGTAAGTGACGAGACCCGCAGAGCACGGAGGTCGGGGGCTGGGTCCAGCGGCCAGCCCCACAGTGGCCCCCCGGGGGGTGGCAGGAAGCCGTGGGCGCTGGGACTCTGCCTTTGTAGCAGTGGGAACGCATGTCGAGAAGCTGGAGCACGCTGCCCGAGGTCACGGCACCCCTACCAGGGGCAGCCGGCATTTGGGCCCATTTGGGCCCGTGCTTCTGACCCTGCAGACTGGGAGGTGCAGGAGGCAGGCTGGGGAGCCCAGAGGGACGCACCCTCCCTGGTTCCTCTTGAGATGCATCCCTTGGACCCCAGACGGAGCCTTTCGTGTGTACTGTCCTCCCAGACCACAGCCTTTGACGCGGGTCTCTGCGTCTCCGGCCGTTGCGGGTGCTGGGGTGCCCTCGGGCTCACAACTGGCCGGGGCCCCTGCTCCGCTGCACAGGAGCAGAGCCGTGGGTAGGGGGACAGTACACCGGCTGTCACAGACCCCCCCCTCCCCTCCCCCGAGAGCCTCCCCCACCCGGAATCGTAGGGACTCGGCAGGCAGGTCCAGACCAGGCTGCCTCAGTCTGCAAACCTGGAGGTGCCCCGCGTGACCTGCTTTAATCTCCCGGGGTTCCGAGGGGACACACTCCCCCGAGGGGGACCCCCACATGGCCCCAGAACCAGCCGGCTCCGGGAAGTGGGGCAGGCGGGGCCCAGTCTCCACACCGCGCTGGGCTTCCTGTGCTGCCCTCCCCCCTCCCAATGGCATGGGGGGGGGACGGGGCAGCTCCCGTTCCTGGGCCGAGGACCGCTCCGTGCTAGCACCGAGGGGCCTTCCGGTCCCCTGTCCCCCGCGCGGACATCCTGTAGAGTTAACCAGTTGCCCGCTGTTAAGCGTTCTGGCTGTTTTCGCCCCCGGGGGTGCGGGCAGAGCCCGGGGCGGGGGGACACGGGGGTCACAGCCGGGGAGGGGCCGAGGTCGGCGCCAGGAGCCGGCGAAGGGGCCTGGGGTGGTCCACAGCTTCGGGGAGGGACGGAGCCGGAGGACGCGGGCGTGTCCCCGGGAAGGCGAGGGGGCGGGGGCTGCGTGTGTGCGGAGGGCGCCGGGCCACGCCCAGGCCGGAAAGAGGGCCCGTGACCGTGCGCGGCGGGGCGGGCGTGGAAGGAGCTCCACGGCCGCAGGTGAGACGCCTTGCGGGTGCTCGGTGTGGACCCTCGGGGTCGGCCGGCCGGGGGGCGGATTCAGGTGGGCGGGGGCGCCGCGTCCAGGTACAGCCACCTTCTACCCAGCGGAGTGGCGTTTGCTGCCGGACCGCGGCCCCCTGCCCCTCGGCACGCCCCGGGGCGTCGTGTAACGGGGTTCGCCCTCGGGGCGGCCCCCCTCCGGCAGCCCTCGTGCGGTTTCCGCCGGAGTCTGGGGGCTCCCGCCTCAGTCCAGGGCGGGGTTCCTGGCGCAGTGAAGGCGCTTCGGGTAGATCCTCGTTTTAGGATGAGTCGGTACCTCCCACCCCTACCCGCCACCTGCCGGCAGCTCCCCCACCCTGTGTGACAGCCGGACTGTCCCCTGCGGGCGGAGCCGCCCCTGGCGAGCGCCACGCCCCAGAAAGGCCAGCGGCGCCGAGGCCACAAACCCCGAAGATTTGGCGGAAAGGTTGCAGACACCTAGGACGCGAGTACCGCGCGCCGCGGGCCACACGGCCACCGGAGGTGTGTCCACGGGCTGCGGTGCAGGACACTCACCGTGGAGCCACGGCTGGGATCGGTGGGGCTTCAGGAAGGCCAGTGAGGGAGGGGGCCGCCTCCCAGCTCCCCCTCCCCAGCGCGAGGATCGCCTCTACTGTGGCTTGCCGGTCGGTCGTGAGGTTTCAGGGAGCTCCGGGGGTGTGGCTGGGCAGAAAAAGAACAATTCGGGGTGCTCTCCGCGGACGGATGGCCTGACTCTGCCGGCAGGGGTCCGTGTCGTGTGAGCGTGAACACAGTGAAGCCGTCTCGTCGGATTTTCGGGGGTCGTGGGGAGACACCCGCCCGTCTCCGTTCTCGCGGACGCTCTGACCTGCTCCATCGGGCCAGAAGAAGGTGAACAGGGGAGCTCAGGTCCACCAGCCTGGACCTGGGGTGGTCGATCTCGGGCCCCGGTGTTTGTGCGCAGGCCCCGCGGCCAGGCCGCCGAGGGAATTCAGCTCCGTGGGCAGGCCGGCTTGTTCTCTGTGCCGCCGTGGCCCTGCCTGACCCGCCTGGATCCCGGCAGGTGCAGCCGGTCCCATGTGGGCCCATGGCCTCCCCGCTCTGCCAGAGGTTGGGTCTGTCCGGGTCTGGGTTCTGTGGATTAACCGCCTCGATGTCGGGACGTTTTCCCTTCGCGAGAAGGCTGCGCTGTCCTTTCAGGAGGCCGCTGTCCGGCTCGGCTTTGTGTTTCGTACCCTTTCTGTGCTAAACGTGTACACGTTATACTATGTGTGTCTTTAAAGAACATTTACTGGTTTTTGGTGGGGGGGTTGGTGGCTACAGAAGTAATGCATATCTATTTTTGAAAATTTAAAAAATTTGGAGACGCACAGTTAAACCTCACCTATAACTGTAGCAACGTCAGAGAAAACCACCAATGAGGTTTCCCGTCCTCTGGTCTTGTATTCCAAGTGTACGGGGATTCGTTTCTTGAAGATTAAACCTTGCCCTCCGTTTCTTCCCTGGGCTGGGTGCGTCCCGCGTGGCTGCCAGGACCCTCGCCCCCCAGTGCTGGGCCTCTGGGCTCTGCCTTTGCTGCCCGGCTGTTGCATAGATCTCGTTCCCGAAGGCCCACCTGTGAGCAGGGTCCCAGCTGTTTCCTCGGGCTGTGTCATCAGACGTTTCTGGAATTGCCGGAGTGAAGGATTTGTGCATTTCTTGCGTGTGCTTGTGAGCCTTCCGGCACATTCTGAGAAGCGACTCTTCTGGCCCCATTCTGAGGATGGACCGTGGACGGTGGCTTCAGAGTCAGCGACCCGGGCACGTGTCCCTGCATGGCCACGTCCCGCCTCGAGGTCCTGGCCAGTCTCATGGCCCCAAGCCGTGGCATTCTCACGGATTCTCATGGACGCGATTCGAAGCCACAGGTCCTGCCTCCACGGCTGCCCCTCCACCCACACGGTCCCCACTTTGCAGCCACGCAGGAGGATACACGCTCAGTGACAGGCTCAGCAGACAGGCTCCCGTTCGCCCTGACTCGCCCTCCTCCCGCAGCATCTCTCCCGTTTGGGCCTGGATGTCCAGACCGGCCTCCGGAGAGAAGGGTCACGGCGAGCTCCGTGCTGGTTCAAAGATTTCACCAAAAACCCCACCGTTCGTGTGTCCGTGTCCACGGAGTTGAACGTGGTGTGTGGCAGAACCCGGGGCTGGGAGTCCAGAAGCTTCTGTCCCTGCTCGCCCTCTCACGGCCTGAGGTCTTGGGCAGCCCGCCCCCTGCTTCCACGCCTCAGTTTCCCCTTCTGAAATCTCACGTCTTTGTAATTCCCTGTAATCCTGGAGACCCTGAGAAAGGCGCTCCAGGAGGATGGAGACAGAGGTGATGAGACCCAGACGGCCCGGTGGGACGTCCCCTCCCTGACCCCCGGCCGCGACCACCCCTCGCGTACGGAGAGCCCAGCTCTCGCTGTGACCCAGTGCCCGTTGCCCACAGGCAGCCCCCCGCCCCGCACGGCAGGCCCCGCACGCAGTTCCGGGGGCCGTGCACCCCCTGACCCCACGCAGCCCGAGCAGGCTCCGCTTTGTCCCTGTGACGGAAACAGCCCCACGTCTCCGTCCTCCACCTCCTGCCTCCGTCTCCCATCGCCGCGCTCTCTCCTCTGACTCTGAAGCCCGGGTGGGGGAGGGGGCAGCGGGGAGGCTGGCGGAGAGGAGATTCATCAATATTTAATTTTTATGGAAATCGTGTCCTAGAAATCCCCAAGGGGCTGAAAATTGTTCTGTGTTTTCGGAATCCGGTGATGTCCTGAAGCGGTTATGTTGTAAATAAAACCACATTACTGTCTCCAGTCCCCCTTTGCTCCGCACACGACAGGGAACTTGACCGTTTAATCCACTCGAGGGAGCGGAGGGGCCAGGGTCGCTGCCGGGTGGGGCGCAGGGTCGCGGGGCAGCCACCGCAGCTGGCGAGGGGTCCCGCGTGCTGGCCTTTTCGTGCCTGAGCAGGACGTCCAGGACACCGGCGCCCGGGAACCTGGTGGCAGGAGGGCTTAGGTGGAGCTGGGGCTCAGGCCACCCCAGAGGGCTCACCCCCAAGTGTGTTACCAGCACCTGTCGGTGGGGGGGCGCTTCGCCCATTAGTTCCTTCCCTCCTTCGCCGTTCGTCCCTCAGGCATCCGTTGGGCGTTCTCCGGGGCGTGGTCTCTGCTGGGGATTTGCACACGTGATTCTGAGCGAAGGGAACCAGATGCCAAGTTCGCACCGAGGGATCCTGTCCATAGGACGCCGTGGGACAGACTGGATTGGCCCAGAGGCCGTTGGCGGGAGGGAGGGCGTGGGGAGGGCCGATGAACCGCGCGTGTGAAGGAACCGCCGGGGGCCTTGCTGCGTGTGCGTCAGAGCAGACTGGACAGTTCTCGCGGGACAGAGTGTTTCACTGTGGTCCCAAAGTCCCACCTCGCAGTGAAGCAGAACCAGAGCGCTCAGCAAGGGCACAGGGGTCCTGTGAGGGTGGGAAGGGCGTTGAGGCACGGAACAGGGTGGCCAGCGAAGGCCTCTCTGAAAAGTGGGCTTGGAAAAGGGTGGCCGGGGGCAGGACGTTCCAGGCCGAAGGCACAGCAGGTGCAAAGGCCCTGAGGTGGGCACGGGCCTGCCGTGTGTGGACCAGTAAGGACCCCGGTGTCAGAGCTCACCAGGCTGCCTGAACAACGTCCCATGGATGAGGGCTTGCATGACACAGGCTTGTTTCTCCCGGTTCTGGAAGCCAGAAGCCCCAGATGGGGGGTTTCTTCTCAGGCCTGTGGGCTGAGATGGTCTTTTCCCTGTGTCTTTACACGGTGTTCTGTCCATCTGTGTCTTAATCTCTTCTTACGATGACGCCAGTTAGATTAGATTGGAGCCCCCCCCCCCTTCCCCCGCCGTATTTTACCTGAACTACGTCCGCAAAGGTGCTGTCCCCGGATACAGTCCCGTTCTGAGGCTGGGTTAGAACGTCGGGTGGGGACACATTCCGCGTCGTGCTGAGGGATGGTGGGGGGTGATGCCCCCCCCGCCACTGCAGCTGCTGGAGGGCTTTCCAGGCTCTGCTCTGCACCCCCATCCAGGCCCCGGCCCTGCACCCCAACACTGGCTGACCCCGGCCCCGTGGCCGAGCGAGTGACCGGTGAGGGCTGGGGCCGCTGCAGCGGGGGATCTTCACAGGGGTCCGTTCTCGGTGGGTCTGACCTAGAAAGAGCGTCACACGCCCAACAGGGGGGGTGGTCTCCATCCTGGGCTTTGGGGGCCTGGGAGGGGGGCCCACGGGCAGAATTTCAGGACTCAAACTGTCAGGTGCCCCGAGCATCGGAGGACGGCAAAGTCCTGAGATGGGAGCAGGGGCCCCTGGGACGCGCTGGGCCCACGCGGGGCTGTCCCGCTCTCAAGCTTCTAACACTGGGAGGGGGCGGGGAACACGCCCAAGCGGGCTGGAGCCCCCACCCCAGGCTCCGCATCACCCTCCGGCAACCGGGGCCCGGGCCCGGTGACTTTTCTGAGTGTGGACAGAGATCCTCGGCTTTGCCAAAACCACACGGAGAAAACACTATTGATTTTCTTTTATTTATTTATTTATGAGATTTTGCTGTGGGCAAAAAATAAAAAGGTCTGTGCGGCGTTGCTGAAGCTGCGAGCCGCTTCCCGTGCCTCCCGTCTCCCTCCCTGGACGCTCCCGGGCTGCCGAGAGGCAAGAGCGAGTGGGGCTGAGTGCCCTGAGTGTCGTGCAGGTGTCGGACCCTCCTCGTCCCGTCCCCGAAACAAACATGCAAGGCGGTCTCCTTGCCCTTGTTCGGTGGTGAAGTCCAGAGAGGTGCGGCACCTTGTCCGAGGTCGCCCAGCGCCCCCGCTGCGTCCTCTGCGGAGGCGGCCTTCCCAGAGGGGACAGGGGACTGCAGGAGAGGCCAGGAGCCGGTCGCGGGGTGGGACGGGGAGGATGGGCCTCGTCATCCCCGCCGATCCCGCGTGTGCCTCCCGGCATGAGCCGCCAAGGCCCCGCACCCACCCCGGATGCGTCTCTTCCCCGCCAGGAGTTCCCGCTGGCCGTCCTCCGGGGCCGGGAGTGCTACTGCGCTTACCCCACGCCGCAGTTCAGCCTTCGGGACGCCGTGGACAGCTCGCTGTGTGGCCGGGGGCCCGAGGCCCCGAGGCAGGCTGAGTACTGCGAGGTCTACCAGACGCCGGTGCAGGGTGAGTTCGTACCGCGAGGACCCTCCCCTCCTCCCCCCCCGCCCAGGCTCTACCCCCGTTTGCGCCTTGCGGGTCTGGAGATGCCCCGGGGCCGCGTGCGGAGCCGCGGCGGGTGGGGGGGCATCTGGGCACAATCCCTAGCCCGGTGGTGGGTGGTCCCATCTTGGGGCCGTGGTGCGCAGAGGTCTCGTCACCACTGGGGCTGTCTCTGCGGCCGAGGCACAGGTGGCAACCCCCTCCCCGGGCCTCAGTTTCCCCGTCTGGGAAGTGGGAGTCTGGGGTCAGCAGTTCCTGGCGGGGCGGTCCGTGGTCAAGCTCTGGCCTTTCAGACACTCGCTGCACGGACCGGAGGTTCCTGCCCACCAAGTCCAAGGTGTTCGTGGCTCTGTCCAGCTTCCCGGGAGCCGGGAACACGTGGGTTCGGCACCTCATCGAGCACGCCACGGGCTTCTACACCGGCAGCTACTACTTTGACGGGACGCTGTACAACAAGGGTGAGTGGGGGCCCCGGGCAGGGGCCCCAAGCAGCGAGTGTAGACGGGAGCCAGGGAGGGGCTCCCCGGGCCGTGGTGCTGCGCTCGTGTGGCCGGAGTCTGAGTTGCAGGAGATGCATTTCTGGGTCATCGGGCGCTAACGCCAGTTTCTCTGGGATTCTCGCCTGGCCTCTGGTTCCCTAACGCCCTGGGCTCGGCGGTGGGTCTGGTCTGGTGGGAGAAGCCAGGGGAGTTGGTCCCTGAACCAGGCCTCTGGTCCTCGGGTCCCAAGTGTCACCTGTACCCACGGCGGGGGTGGGGGTAGTGGCTGGACGATCCCGCCCCGGGGTCCTGCCCGCTCTGACCGACCCCCGCGAGGCTGTAGCATCACCTGTGGTCCAGGGGGCCTAACCTGTCCACACAGCTGGCGGTCTCCATCTGCCAAGGGGCCCGGGGGCTAGAATCGCTGCACGCGATGGCCCCGGAGGCTTCCCTGTGAGGCTTACGGGGCCGGTTCAGGGTGGCCGCTGTGGGAAGACACCTCGGTCCCCAGGGTGTCAGGGACCAGATCTCATGTTTACAGCCGTGGTCTGGCTTCGGGTTCCCTGGAGCTCCCCAGCCGTTCGCCAGAAGGAGCCAAGGTGAAGGCCCCTGGTGTCTGGCCCGTGGCAAGGGTGCGTTTGAAATGTGTCGAGTTCCAGCGGGCGAACCCACGTTCACAGGGGGCCCGTGCTTCCCGGCATCGGAGAGCCCCTGCCTGTTTGCTCCACGTACAAGGGCTCCCGCCTGCTGACCTGGGTCCCCAGGAGCCCAAGATAATCGTGTGTTCGTTTCAGGAGCACGTGTCCCGGGCTGGCCGACCGGGGCTCTGTCGGGGCACGGCCGGGAGTGCGGGTTCAGGGACACCTTCCTGGGAGTCCTTCAGTGACATCCCTCTGCACCCCCGACCGGCCCCTTCCTCCGTGTTCCCATGAGCCCCCGTGCTCAGCATGGCCCCAGGGCTGCTGTTTAGCCAGACCCAAGCTGAGCCCCTTTACCCCCAACCTAAAGTCCAGCACAGACGGGCACACGGTTGTCTTAGTCGGCACGTGTGTGACTGGCTCCGCGGCTGTGCTGCTGTGTGATCGCGGGCAGGTCCACACCCTCTCTGAGCCTCTGTCTCTTCCCTGGCCAGCCTGCAGCCGTGACTGACTCGGGTCAGCCTCCCGGCCTCTGGTGTCTTGAAAGTGGGTTCAGCTCCTCTTCTGCTGGGGGGGTGGGGGGGAATCCCGACGCCTCGCTCAGGGGCCTCCCCCGCCCCCGCAGGGTTCAAGGGCGAGAAGGACCACTGGCGGAGCCGGCGCACCATCTGCGTGAAGACCCACGAGAGCGGCCGCAGGGAAATCGAGATGTTCGACTCGGCCATCCTGCTGATCCGGAACCCGTACAGGTCCCTGGTGGCCGAGTTCAACCGCAAATGTGCCGGCCACCTGGGCTACGCGGCCGACCGCAACTGGAAGAGCAAAGGTAGGCGGGAGGGGTCGGTGGGCGGCCCACGCGGGTTCGCTCCCCAGATCTGCCCGGGGGGCCCCGGGTCTGGCCCGTGGGCGATGGGTCGAGGAGACACGGCTCAGGGCGGTGAGGACCGGGAACCGAGCGCTCGGAGGGGCCGCTGCGTCCAGCAGGTCCGTGCTCCCGTCCCCGTGGTCTGCGCCATGGCCGCCAGCCGTCCCCGCCCCTTGCTGACCCCGCCCCCCCGGAGGCGGGGAGGCTGAGCTCTGGTCCCTCCTTGGCTCAGTCCCCTCGTCCCAGACCCCGGGGCGGCCCTGTTCCGGCAACTGATCCTGTGGGGGTGATCTCGACCTCTGCACGTGTCCCCCTCCGAAACAAGCCGGAACAAGACGAAAAGCCCACCTGGTTTCTTAGCTCGCGGGCAGAGAAATCTCGCGGGGCTTCGCCGCGGGGCTTGGCCGCGGGTCCTGCCGCCGGCGGCTGGTGGCTCGTGCTGGCGCCCCGCCCCCGCCCCCGCGGGACACGCCCGACGCCCGCCTTCTCCCCCGCGCAGAGTGGCCGGACTTCGTCAACAGCTACGCGGCCTGGTGGTCGTCGCACGTGCTGGACTGGCTGCGCTACGGCAAGCGGCTGCTGGTGGTGCACTACGAGGACCTGCGCCGCAGCCTGGTGCCCACGCTGCGGGACATGGTGGCCTTCCTCAACGTGTCCGTGAGCGAGGAGCGGCTGCTGTGCGTGGAGAACAACAAGGAGGGCAGCTTCTGGCGGCGCGGCCGGCGCCCCCACGACCCCGAGCCCTTCACCCCCGAGATGAGGGCCCTCATCGACGGCTACATCCGGACGGTGGACCGGGCGCTGCGCGAGCACGGCGGGGCCGGGCTGCCGGGCGAGTACGTGCCCAGATGACGGCCCGGCGGCCTCGCTGCGGCCCCGAGCCCCGAGGCCGCCGGGCGGGCACCCGCCGCGGGGACCCCCCCAGCGCTCACACACGCGTCCGCACACGCCGCCGCTCGCCCGCCCGCCTGCAGGTGCCCGGCCCCGCTGCGGGCTTGTGCCCGGACACCAGGCCACGCGGGCATCGGCGCCGCGGGCAGCGGGTACCCGGCGTGGGCGGGGGGGCTCGTGGATGCCGCTGACTGCACGTGACTCCCGGTGACTGCGTGTGGGGAGACCACCAGGCACCGCGGTCCGCAGCCCCGCCTCTCCCCTCCCCGCAGACTGGCCGGCAGCGCGGGACAGAGCGGAGCCCCCCCCCACCGTGCACACAGCCACCTCAGGACCTGCCGCCAGCTCGGTGCCCCCCCCCCCCCCCCCCCCATCCAGCTTCGGCGCTTGGAGGGGCCCCTTCCCTGGCTTCTTCCTCCCACGTCCTGGGAAAGCTGGGATTCACGCCGTCCCAGGTCGGGGT
Source organism: Panthera leo (assembly GCF_018350215.1). Lineage (NCBI taxonomy): Eukaryota > Metazoa > Chordata > Mammalia > Carnivora > Felidae > Panthera > Panthera leo. The sequence continues at coordinate 989,027 of NC_056692.1, read as the reverse complement.
GAGGCGGGGTGGGTGGAGCCCAGACCCAAGGGGTCCATGGGCCGGCAGGAAGGGGCTTGGGGTGGACGTGGGGAGACCAGGAGGGACTGCCTTGGGGGGCCACCTGGACTGGTTGCCCAACCCATCTCGACGGCCCTGCTCCCAGTGGGGTCCCGTGCTGGGGGCACGAGAAAGGGGGCGGCCGGTTCCATCCGCACGGTCCGGGGGGGGGGGGGGGGGGGCGGGAAGGCCTTGGCTGCAGCTCCCACCTGTCCCCGAGACCGAGCCCCCGTCCCTCGTTGCCACAGTCTCTGTGTGTGGGAGGCTGACGCCGCTGCCTGGTGGGGGCCCCCACTCCCGGCTCACAGCCTTGCGGGGGGGCAGGGGAGGGGTGGTCACAAATGGGAATGAGAAGGCCAGCAGCAGAGGAGCGTGTGACGTGCCGGCTCCGGGGTCACCGTGGGCCTGGGTCTCGGGAGCGCACAGCCTGAACCGGTCCTGAGCAATCTGTGGGAGTTAACCCGGCAGCCCAGAGGGAGAGGGTAGAGAGAACAGCATGTACAGAGGCTCAGAGGCTCCCAAAACCCTGATGCGTCTGCAAACTAGGTGAATGGGGGGGGGGGGGGGTGTCTCCGAGTCTATGCAGCAGGAGGACGGGAGCGGGCGGGTGAGGACAGAGGTGGGGACCCAGGACCGGACCGTCCTCACGGCCACTCGGTGCTCGGCCTTGGGGGCAGCGCCGCTGATGCCAACTTGGGTCTCCCTTCAATGGCACCTCGGGCTCCGGCACAAGGCCCTGGAGACCAGAGCTCGGGTCTGGACACGGGGGTGGGCCCCGAGCTGGCTGCAGGGTCTCGACAGCTGCATGCCACCCCCTGTGAGGCGAATGATGGTGGACAGGCCCACGCCCAGCGGCCCCTGCACCCCGCAGCAGCTTCTCCAGGTCTGGGGTGACCCCAGCCGGGCCCCTGGGTCTGACCTCCCCCAGCCAGAGGCAGGCTGCACTGCGGGAAGAAAAGGGGATGTGAGATTTTAAGGACCAGGCGTCAGAATGCCCTGACCCTGCGTTCTCTGCCGGCCACGGGAAGCTGAGAGCCACCACGGCCAGGGGTGGGGGGACCCCGGCGGCCTGCCCTTCGCCTCCCTGCCCTTGGCTCACCAAACCCGCCCCCGCCCGTTCTGGACCCTCCTCCCCACAGCCTCCCTCTGCTCTAAGCTGGGAACGCCTGGGTCTTCTTAAAGGCTTATTGGCTCGGCTGTGGCTCTGCGGTCCGGTCCGGGAAGGCCGCTGATGAGGCCGTTTCCCTGGGGTCGTAGGAGGGGGTGAGGCCCACCGAGAGTTCACGAGCCTGCCCTGGAAGGCGGCCCAGGGGCAAAACCAGAGACTCCGAGGGGACGGCGGCACCCACTGATGGAGGGAAGCCGACCGCCTCCTGTGACGGGCTCCCCAGCTCCGGCCCTCACCCTTCCCGTCCACCCAGATGACCTCGGGGAGAAGACCCAGGAGCCGGGGAGGCCGAGAAGGGCAGAGGTGTGGCTGGAGGGCCAACCCGGGCCTGGCCCTTGGGCTTCCCTCCCCCCTCCCCAGAGTCAGAACAGCCACAGTGCGGGCCGTGCCTCCTGGTAGACGGTTCATTCCCTGCCCCGGGTGCCCGAGACCTCCTCCCCTTCCGGGTGGACAGCCACCCACTCTGATGGCCTTGTAGCTCACGGGGCACCTTAGCCGGCCGTGCACGTGAATACGATGGGGTCAGGGTCCACACAGGGGCCCGACTGCCTGTTCTCAGCGGCCGGCACCACGGCCTGCTCCGGGGGGAGAGCCTGGAAGCAGGGGAGGGACCGGCTGTCCTCGGGACACGTCCGTCGGGTCTCTGCGAGTGCAGCCTCCCAGAGCCCTCCGCTTCTACCCCAAGCGGCCAAGGAGTAAGAGCCGGTGTGAATCTGGGGGGAGACCTGAGGCAGGACCCCGACTGCCTCCAGGCCCCACCCTCAATGGCCAGGCTGCAAAGTCACACGAACCTGTGTGAAAACATAATTTCCACGGGGTCCCTCTCCCGTCGCGGATCAATTTGGGAAAGCCAAAACGGATCAAAAAAAAAAAAAAGCAAAAGCTAAGACACATTTATTTCTGATAATCGCAGTGATGTGTCAATGAGAGAGAACAGTCAGGCTCCCAGACCCCGGGGAAGGAAACTGCTTAATTACATGCGCGTCTCGTAGCGAAGTGTCTCACAGCTAAAATCAGATCCTGAGTGCACGAACGTTTGCACACACGATGCATTTTCCCCTGAAAAGTAGCAGGAGCCACTCGGCTCCTGGGGGCCCCCCACGGGGAGAGGGCAGTGCTGGGGGTGGCCTTCGTGGCCGTCAGAGCTCTTGGGACACAGGCTCGTTTTCTTCCGGTCAGAGGTGTCGGGACGGTGGCCTCCAGCACAGTTCGCTGGCGTCCAGGGATCAACTGCCCTGGACGCTGGACACACACAGGTCACCGCTCAGCACAGGGCGAACTGGTGTGTAAGATGCAGGGGTGTGGTGGGGGGCGTCGGCTGTGCCATCTGCTTTGCCAGCAGCCCCCATCTCTGCTGGGGGGGGGGGGGGTTCAGGGTCCCCACCTCCGGGGTGGAACCCCCAGCCTGGACGAGGCCAGCGGCTCCTTCCGACACTCTGGCTACGGGTTGGTTCACAGACACAGCTCGGCCAGAGTGACCGGGCCACGTGGGGAATGTCCAGCAGAGACCGTGTTGCTGGCGTGAGGGGTCGTGGGTGGTGCCCCATCCTTAGCCTGAAGTGGATCCCGCTGTGGGGACAGTTGGCACAGAAAAACCAGGTCCTTGGTGGCATCGCTAAGTACGTACGATCAAGCTTTGCCGGCTTTTGCGCTCCGTGTGGACGGTTTTGTTACGTGAGCCAATAAATCCCTTATTGTTTACCTCGGCTTGAGTTGGGCCTTTGTTACTCACAGCCGGCGGCGCTGGGTTCACACCGTCTCCGCCTCTGTGGCCGTCGGTGAAGACCCAGCCCCACACCCGCACGAGCTGGGGGCCGGGAGCCGCCGCTTCCCCGGGTGGGGCCGGGGTGAGCTGCTCAGGAGGACCAGCCGCGGCTCCAGTCTTTAACCGGGACTGGCTGTTGTGACACACGGGGACACCGATCTGAGCGCCGTGGACGGGTGGCCCCGTTGCCTCCTTCCGCGGGGGAATAATGTGCGGTGGCGTCGAGAACACTCACCGTCTGGACTGGACGTGGGGTGGCCTGGCCGGGCGGGGAACTGTCCCTGGGAGCCGGTGGGTGCCACGCAGCTCTGGGGACGCTGGCCGGGGCACGTGGCTGCCGCCGGGGCGGGGGCTCAGGCCGCCGAGGAGCCCCCTCCTCTGACTCTGCCCTTCCCCCTCTACCGCACACGGCGGGCGGTACCCGCGGCCCTTCCGGCCACCGGGCCCCAGGGGCGGTCGCGTCTCTTACGGGGTCACTGCGGGAGTGCGGGCCGGTCCCCGGAAACCGCTCCACGCCCCTCCCCCCCTCGCGGCCTCCCCGCGACCCGGCGACGCTGCTGGAGCCGCGACTGTGCACCTGCACCTGGCAGCGAGCCCGCTAGTCCCCCCCCTCCTTCCCCCCCCCCCCCACCCCCGCGCGCGGAAACGCGCTCGGGCGGCGCCGGAGCTCAGCACTGAGGACCGTTCGATCGAAGCACGGCGGGCGCTTGACCCGCCCAGGAGGAGCAGGGCAGGGGCCGTGACGTGCCCGGGGTCTTCACCCTCAGTCACCACACCCGGGCAGCAGACGGGTCCCGCTCGCGCAGCCGCTGGCGGACGGGCCTCGGGCGTGTTCGCATTCGCGTGTGCGCGCAGGGGGCGCCGCGGCTGCCCTCGTGCCTGCCGTCCTGACCACAGGACGGGCCCCTGCTCACCCGGGCTCCGGCGTCAAGTCGCTCGATGACCTGCCCCCCACAGCCGGAGCCCCCGGCCCAGCTGACGCGCATCGGAGGAAGCCGGGGGACCGCACATCAGAGGCCGCTTCCCTCCCTGCCCACCCCCTGCCGTCCAGACTGCGCCCCGGGATCGGCCCCACGTCGACACCACACCTCCCCAGAATCACCTGAGTCGGTTTTCCATGGCCGCGTGACAAATCACCACGAACCCCGCAGCTTCAGCCGGCCGGACAGGCACCGTCCTGCAGCCCCCTCCCCGAGGTCGGGCAGCCAGGTGAGGCTCCGCCGGGCCTCCGCTTCCGGGTCTCTGCTTCCGGGTCTCAGGGCGTCTCCACTTCCGGGGCTCAGCCAGGCCTCCACTTCCGGTCTCCACTTCCGGGACTCAGTGGGCTGCACCCCTCGCAGACGCTCGACTGGGGTGGCGTCTGCGCCCAGCCTCACCCAAACTCTTGGCAGGTCATAGGGCCGAGGCCCGGGTCCCTCCGGGGCCCTCCAGACCACGCCCAGTCCTGACACGTGGGCCTCTCCTACGAGGGTCGGGAAGTGGCTGTTGGCTTCTGTGGGGCTGCCGGGAGGGGGACACGGGGTCCCACCTGTGTCACAGCATCACGGGAACGCCACCCGTGACCTATGCCGCATCCCGTTGCACAGGAGCCTCACAGCCCTGCCCTCACCCCGGGGGGCAGGGGTCCCACGAAGGCACGAATGCCTGGAGGCCGGGCCCCCAGGGACCCCCCTCTGGGTCTGTCTGCCCAGCACCCATGTGGGAAGAGTCCAGAACCCGGTGCCTCCATCACTCCCCATCGGCGGCAGAGTGTGGTGGGCGTTTGGGGGCGTCCGCGCCGGTCAGGGCTGTGTCCCCAGTCCACACTGGCGTTTGTAATCAGTCGTACACAGCGCATAGTGGATCTTCCACTCTCTGGGCTTCAGTGTTGCCCCCACCTCCCACGGCCCCCTCGTCCCTTCTCCAACGCTCACTCTCCGGGGCCGGGACTCCAGACCCAGCCCTTGGGGGCCGTCTCTCAACCCCACGGCGCCGGGTCTCACGGCCGTTCTGCACTTTGATCGTCAGGAACTGTCATTTGCTTTTCACCGCAAACACTTCCCTCCAACCTACCTGTTGATTTCTGTAATTACGTGAGTTTTTTTTAATTCCCGGGGCTTCTAAGTGATTCTGATCACTATCTGAGTGGCTCCATGGATGGTGCCCCCTCACGCCTACTCAAGGATGTTAAATACACTCAGAGCTCTGTTAGCTCTGTTAACTCTGTTTCCTCAGGTGTGAGCTTCTCCGTGTCCACCTTGCCATCTCTTTCATGAAAGCTCCTGGTTTTCATGGATCAAATGTTGACGGCTGTGCGTTCGTTACAGGCGAGAAGGAGGTTCGCCATCAAGTCAACCACCCTGGCGATCCCGGGTTTGGGAGCGCAGCCGATGACCCCGTGGAGCACCCCAGGTCGCCTCCAGCTCCCCCACCCCGCTGACTCCCAGTGGGACCCGCCTGCTTTCTGAGGCACAAACCCGGCTGTGTCCCGGGCTCTTACCGCCTCCTGTTTCTCTGTTTGCTGCCTCTCAGGGTGGGCTCCGTTCCTGCCTGCTGCTCGCCCTCCTTGTGCTCCAGCACAAACGCGTCACGGCATCCATTTGATTTGGGGACGGGAGGGCTCAGCACGTGCTTGCTTCCCCAGCCACCTTGGGATCCAGATCCCTGGTGGTGAAAAGCAGATCAGGTGACCTAGGAGCATCACACGCAAGCACTGTGTGACCCCGGACGACTGTCTTCTCTCTGAATCTCAAGTTCCTTGTAAAAAAAAAATCCAAAAACTCGGGGCGCCCGGGTGGCTCCGTCAGTTGAGCATCCGACTTCGGCTCAGGTCATGATCTCGCGGTTCATGAGTTCGAGCCCCGTGTCGGGCTCTGCGCTGACGGCTCGGAGCCTGGAGCCTGCTTCGGGTTCTGTGTCTCCCCCTCTCCCTGTCCCCCTTCCCTGCTCACGCTCTGTCTCTGTCTCAAAAATAAATAAAGATTAAAAATATTTTTTAAAAAACCCAAACCCTGAAAAGTTTGGAAGAACTAAGACCTCATCCAGCTTGGGCGTTCTAAAATCCTGATGTCATCCGCACAGCCTGGCCAAAAAGGACCACCCGTGCCCGTGCTCAGGACGCTGGCCTCAACAGTGACACCATCACGGCCAGACCTTCGCTTGAGAGGCTGGTCTCTGCCAGGTCTTCCCAAAAATGGCTAGTGCCCGCGAAAAACATCAAATACCCTCAGGATGATTTTTGTGTATTCCTCCCATTCCTTATGTTTTAAATTCGATAAACAATCACCATTTTCAGTTCACTAGAAAAGCTAGATTTTACATGTTCGCCTCACTGGCTTTTAAGCCAGCGAGGATGGGGACAGTCCTGTATTCCGTATTTACTTTTCTGGCCTCAGCTCCTGGCACGGGCCTCGTATGCAGGGGGCGGGGCAAACATCAGGGGAAGGAAGCAGGGTGGCGGGACAGTCCCGGACCACCTGGCTTCAAAAAGTTTTCCAGGAAAACAACCACTTCCCGGAAAACGCTGCCTCGCGCTCCCGTCTGTGAGCTGGGGGCCGTGGCTGAAGCGGCAGGGTTTTTGTCCAGGGCCCTGCCGGTGGGTGTTCGGGAAGACGGCCTGACGGCCTCCCTCCACCTTCGCCCCCGGTTCAGCCGCTCGGCACCTCAAGCTGAGCGTCAAACCCACGGCGACACCTGCCCGAAATGGAAACCTCCTTTCCGTCGTGGGCCCCGGGGTGTAAGACGGAGACACCCCTCCTCCCGAGGGCAGCAGAGGAGGGGAAGCGCGTTTGGCTGCGCGTAGCAAGGAGAGGGCGCACAGCCCCCCGGGCGCTCACACACACACGCCGGGCGCAGGCCGGGGGCATCGGGCACCTCCTCCCAGCCCCACTGCCCAGGGGAGGGGGGCAGGGGGGACGTGCAGGGGGTCTGCCCCCCCGGAGGCCGGAGCCCCCACCCCAGCGGCACCGCAGAGTCTGAACCCGCGAGCGACCCGTCACCGTGCCACAGGTCGCTCCAGAACAGCCACGTTAAACCACGGCTCGGAGCAAACGCTCACAGACTCGGAGTCTCTGTGGGTCGCGAGTCCAGGCGCAGCTGACCAGGGGCCTGCAGCCCGCGGACCCACAGAGCCCTGAGGGGGCTGACTGCCGAGCCCCTCGCCCGCCGTGGACAGGATGAGGCTCCTCTCGGGTGGTAGGACAGAGGACTCCCCCCCCCCCCCCCCGCAAGGCCCTCACCCACGTGGCTCACTCGCTCCGTCGGAGAGAGGAGGGGGGAGGGCACAGGGTGTGAGCAACGTGGACGCCAGCCTTGTGACCCAGCCCCGCGGGTCCCATCACTTTGCGGAATTTTCTAGAAGCGCCCAGAGGAGGGGCCACAAGGGGCACGTGGGCCGGAAGGCAGTCCCTTCGGGAACCAAGCTCCGTCGGAAGCCCCCTCCCCATCGCCATGGGCCCCGCACACCCCGGCCAAGCGTCGTGGCCCCGCCTCTGCACGCCCCGCTTCCTGCAGCCTCCGCCCTCCAACTGCAGATGCGGACGACCGTCCAGGTCCCCACATTCAGCCTGGAAGGGGACCCGCGAGGGCGGAAAACGGTGGCCAGGCTTCAGGCTCACCCACAGAACAGCCCAACGTAACCCACCGTCCCCGCCGCCCACACTCCCCTCTTCCGAGGCCACGTGAACCTCCATCACATAATGAAGGGTTTGGCTCTCGGTGAGAGACCTGAAACGTCACCTTTCCGCCAGCCAGTGCGCCCCTGAATGACACAGAGTCTAATGAGATGTTCAAACGGAAAACACTGAGCGACTCCTCGCTTTTGTCCTGACGCTCACTCAGCCGCGCTGGCCCGACTACCACCCCCCACCCCCCGCTGAGGGCGGTGTCGACCTGACCTGGGCAGTGCAGCTTGATTCCTGGGAAACCACCCACGTTGTGCCCCTCGCCTTGTTAGCATTTATTTACCATGACAGATTTCCAGAAGGATGGAAGGATGATATGGTTACGTGTCAATTCTTGTCTCAAATGGCCCAGCAGCCGAGGGCAGGGGGACCATCCACGACCCACAGAGTCGGGCGGAGGAGGCGTCCGGGTCAGGCTCTGTCCCCTGCCCCTCAGGGCACCGACGAGGCTCATCCCAGCCACGGAGGCCGGGCCCTCGGGACTCTGCCAGGACCGCGCTCTGTCTCTCTGTCTCCGTCCTTGTCCTCAGGCTGAGCTGTTACACCGCTCAGGGCCCGGATGCTGCGCAGGGAGCAGGCAAACCCTCAGACCCGCTGGTCGTGCCGGACAGCGGAGCCCGTGAGCAGACTGCCTGGTGCAGAGCACAGAGGGGCCACAGGTGGAAGTGCTGTGTTCTGTAAAGAGCCACCTTCTGCTGGGAGTCCCTCTGTTCCCGCAGGAACGCCTGTCTGAACCCACAGATCACTGAGCCGTCCTGCCTCGAGTCACCAGACCTCGGACACAGGAACGAGGAAGCTCGGACGAGCGGACAGGCCACCAGGCCCGGGATCTGGGGGCTCGGGCTCTGGCGTCTGTGCTCTGACACCCACTCAGACCCCATGACCTTGTCCCCTGACCTGGCCCGGGGCAGTCGGGCTCTCTCTTTCCAGCACCGGGACTTGGGCCCCAAAGACCCCAGCCCGTCTGCTCGTGCGTGAGGGGAAGGCACGCGGTCGTGGGTCTCTCCCTGCGTGGAAGCAGGAACAGCACCCTGTGCAGAGACGAGAGCCCAGAAGGAAATGCCCCGGGGAGGACCGGCCGGCGTTACGATGACAACAGAAACCCGAGACAAAAATTGCGCCCCTCGTCCCATCAAAACCTGCACTCGTCCCTGGGGCGCCCAGGTGCCTTTTCGCACGCCGTCCTTGTCCCCGTGTGGGCGGACGCAGCGCACGGCCGTTTACGTTCCTTCCTATGTAGCGTGCTATCGCGAATATCTTCTCGGTCTGCGTTACCTTTTTAATCCCTTGTTGTCCCCCACTCTTCTCCTTTTCCCATGTTCCCGTCCAGCCCCCACTGTGCTTCCGGGGGGGACGGCGGAGGACCACCCCACCCACCCCGTTCCGTGCGCCCATACAAACGCACAAAGGCGTCCAGACCTACATCTCTGCGCCCGTAAAACATTACCCGCGGTCCGCAGACCGAGGTAGGAGAATTCTGAAGGCCGTCGTGGGTTTTTGCAGCGACGTGAGCGCACGAGGCCCAGGCTTTTCTGTCTTTGTAGTCTCCAACAGGCGATGTGCTCGAGGAACGCGGCATGACGTCGTCCCGCAAGGCCGTCCGACGCGAGGCGCATACGCCCCGTTGGCAGGAGGAACAGACATCCGGCGTGTTGGTCCATCCCTTTAAAATGTCTATCTTCTGTTTGTCTATAAGACATCCGGTCACACAAATGCACACGCACACCGTGGAGGTGCGAGCTGGCATTGACGGAGAGGCCGGAAGCCCTCGGAGACCAGCAGTCTACAGCAGGGGGGGTTCTTCCTTCCCGGCCGCCTTGGGCGGGTGTGCACACGGCTTCTAGCGGGGCCGCCACCCTCTACGTGCCAGCCCGCGTTGCTCTGCACGGATGTCTCCTACTTCAGGACGAAGGGACAGACCCCCCAAAAGTGCATGCCGGCTCAGAGGCCGGGTGGCGTTCTCATCGTGATGGATGTTGGGTGGCCTCACCCTCGAAAAGTCCGTAGCAGTTCATATCCCCACCAGAACGTGCAAAAGGCCCGTTTCCCCGAGTCCTCGTAGTTTGCTGATCCGGCAGGTGGGGGTGCCAGGTGGCTCTGATCCGACGGGCACCTTCGAGGGTGAGTGAGGGCGTCCGGCAAGGTGACGGCCGAGCTCTTTCTTGCTCAAGTGTCCACGACTCTCTAGTGTCTCTTCTCAGAGCTCACCTGCTACAGGTGTGTCTTTCCCGGCCCCAGCCAGCCGCTCGGGAGGCCCAGGGACGCGCGCGGAGGTGGCAAAACCGGCGAATCGAGGGCCAGGAGGAAGGAAGGAAGGAAGGAGGAAGGAGGAGGAAGGAAGCTGAACGCCGTCCAGAAGATGGTCTTTCCGACCCAGCTCAACCGTACGAGACCACGTAGGCCAAATCCCAGAACAAACAACAAAGAGCAGTGCGCGATATTTGCAAGATGAGCACATTCGTAGTAAATATTTTAAGATCAATGGCTGCACAAAATGCATTTCCTGGGAGTTTCACTACAATCGCTTTGTCTTAAGAGTGCCATTTCAATAAATATTCATGGGGAAACTCATTGATGTGTTTTACCACTTGGAGCGAAAACTTCAAAGGTCCTAGAAGAAAAGATGTAGGATGTGTGTTTTACCCTTTTGGGAGAGAGCGTGGAGAAAACCCCATGATTCGCTTCGGTTTTCCGTGATGACAACCCCTCCAGGGCCAGGCGCCCTGTCCCGCCCACCAGCCCTGGGCAGAGCCTGCTGGCAGGAAGGGGTGCGGGAGGCAGGGGTGCAGCAGGAAGGGGTGCGGGAGGCAGGGGTGCGGGAGGCAGGGGTGCGGGCGGCAGGGATGTGGGCAGCAGGGGTGAGGGAGGCAGGGGTGTGGGGGACAGGGGTGCGGCACAAAGGGTTCCGAGCTGCAGCGGCGAGGGTGGCAGGGTTGCAAGAGGCACGAGTGGTAGGCAGGGGTGCGGGAGGCAGAGGTGCTGGGGCAGGGGTACGGCTGGGCCTGCTAGCCTGTGCTCAGTGTCTCAGAGGCCCCACCCACAACTGCCCGCTAAGAGCACCTGCAACCCCGCAGGGTGCCCCGAAGGTCACATTGTCCCAGATCCTCCCCACTCGCTGTGACCGCTGTGCTGTGCCCACTTCACCCACGGGGTCACCCTGCCCCGGCCCTGCATCACAGGGTGATGTCGGGCCCCACTGTCCCCTTGGCTCCGCCCCCACCCCCGCCTGGGTTTCTCACCCGGAGCTACTCCGGGCCTCTAGGAGCCACTGAGGCTGTGAGGATTGGAGGAAGCCAGTCTCCAGATGCCACGTGGGTCACCTCCAGGCCTCGGGGCCCCTGGCGGGCACAAGCTGGCTGCCTGCTCTGGACAGGAGGCCGCCGAGCTCCCCTGACGTCACCCTTCCTGGCCCCTTTTCCTGAGGCAGGAAGCGGACTCACAGGCAGAGCCCTGAAAATCTGGCTGCTTATTCCTGCCAACTTCCTTAGTCTTGGGTAGACGTATTTACCGTTATAATGGCAAGTCGTACCGCTGGCAGTGATCAGATCTGCTGCTCCTTTGTTTAAGACGCTGGAACCACTCCCGCGGCGAGACAATAAAACCCAGACGCCCACTTGGCTTGGCATTCAAGGCTCTCTGTCATCTGGCCACACAACCGTCCTCTTCGTGGCCGCCATCCCCAATCTGCTCGGCCGCTCCGGACGGCTGGCCTTCCACGCTCCTCCGTCTTCCCGGGATGACTTTCCTCCCCGTCCCTGACTCCGAGCGTTTAAACAGCCTTCACGGCCCAGCTACCTGCCTCCTCCGGCGGCCTTCTCTGCCCCCCAGGCAGAAATGGTGGGCGTCTCCTCCATCTGACGCGTCGCCAGCTGCTCCCCGTCACGGGCGCCCTTCCTACCTGCCGTTGCCGGACTGTGAGCCTCCGCGGGGTGGGCGCCTGACTCCTGGTTTGACCGTGACAACATCAACGCCAGTAACGGCAGCTAAGAGCCGGGGGGGCTTTAACATGTGATTCCACTGGCTTCCCCAGATCGGTCTCCCGAGGCCCATACTGTGTTTACGCCCATTTAAGAGATGAGCAGATGGGGTTCCGAGAGAGAGGGTGGGTTGGTAGGGCTGGGATTCCAACTCGGTTCCTGATTAACGGCCCTGACCCACTGGCTTCACTAGGTGCTCATTAAACGTTTGCTGACTGAATATTCGGACGCCGGGCCGCAGCCGTGACTTTGCCTGCGGGAACCACAGGTGCCGGCAGAGCGGAGGCCGCTGGGGGGACGGGGGAGGAGCGACCCGGGTCTCCGTCCCAGACGAGCCTCCGGTGCTGGCGAGCACTGCCAGCTCGGCTCGGTGGCAGACACGCTCGGCTCAGGGAGCGGCCACGTGCACCCGGGGCGCAGCCAGGGACAAACGCAGAACGTGGCCCACCTGCCCGCTGGCCACCGCCCAGCCTGACCTGACGCTCAGAGGGGGGCCCCGCCCTCCCATCCTGGGGACTTCTGGAGACACGGGAACACAGGCATTCGGTCATACACACTCACGTGCACACCCGTGTTCACACGCACACGCAAACACACACGTTCGTGCATACTCACGTGCACACACATGCAGACACACTCGTGCACACATGCGTACACACGTGTAATCACACGCACACACACATGCAGATGCACACGTGCGCGCACACACACGTAATCACACACACACTCCGAGGGTTTGTCAGGCTTCACGGCACAAGCAGAGGGTGGGTCTTGTCTCTGGAGAGAAGCTCGTGCTGAAGGCTGGTGAGCGGGCGCCTCCCTCCCGAGCCGTCTCCGTTCCCGTCCGTGCTGGCTTCTGGCTTTGCACGTAGAGGTCAGAGACGGGCCGGAGTCCCGGGGGGGATGGGCAAGGGGAGCAAGAAGAGAAGGAAACACGTTCCACGTGGGGGATTTAACTTCCACTCGGCAAGAGCGAGATCCCTTCCTAAGGTGGTTCTGGAAACACGGAGGCGGTTCCCCTCCTGAACCGGGAGGGTCTGGAGGCCGTGACCACCTCCCCTTGGCCCCTGGTCTTCTTGTCACGAGAGCCGGGAGTCAGGGGTGGGGGTGCGCGGTCTCTGCGGGGACCACACGGAGCGGGACGCGGCAAGTGCCCCCGTCCCAGCCACCCAGCCACGCAGCCAGCACTCAGCCCGCCCGGGGCACTCACTCCTACGGTGACCATTTATTCTCATTTGTTGTGTGTTTCCCTTTGGCCGGGGCTGGGGGTCCCTGCCCCCCAAAGGACCTCAAGTCCCCTCTTGGTTACCGACGGAAAGGACGGGAAACCAGACGGGTCACAAGGGCTCATCCTGCTTTAATTCAGATGCCCGACGGAGGCTCAACCCCCTCGGGTGTGAAAGCGCGACGGTCAGTCCACCCTCGGGAAGGGTCCTGTTGACCTGCTGACTCGTGTGAACGCCCTCCACGAACCCCACACCTTCTGCCTCTGGAAGTCTTTCTTCTGGCTTTCACGAGGGGAGGAAGCTGAACAATTATGTAAGACTGTTCTTTTGCAACAAGTTTATGGATATATTTTGAAGGAGGCAAGCATATGCCTATTAAGCACGGGGGAAATTATCAGTGAATGTTTTAAAATGACCAATAAAAATGAAATTATCATTGCTCATTGTTTTTTATGGATCGTAATGTGTTTTGGTTTTTTGGGTTTTTTTTTCTGATGGAAATATCCAACAAACTCCCCTCCTAGACGCTGGCCGCTAATTACACAGTTAGCACACAGTAATCCATGCAAGCGGGTTCTCGCCTGTCATAATTCATCTTCGTAAATGTAATTGGCCCAATGAAAGAGACCACAAAATAACTCACAAAGAGCAGACAGATTCAATAAAAACCGAGTTTACTCTCCTCTCTTCCAAAGCCACAAGCTTGAGACGGGAGCTTTTAAGCCCGGATCGGATTTCTTCTCAGATCGCCACTCCCCCCACAATGCGATCATTACCTGACTATTTATCGAGGACCCCCTCCACTCGAATCACTGGCTAAGTACCAGGGAAAAGCAAAACTTGGAACGAACTCCCGGCGGCCGGCGAGGAACCGACAGCCAGGCCGGGAAGCACGTGAGCGCGGACGGAAGACACAGCGGAGCGAGCTGGACGGTAACGAATGTTCCAGAAGAGCCGCAGAGGTGGGGCTGCGGTGCAGAGGCCGCGGGGTGGTTTCCTGCAGGAGAATCTGCAAGGGCTTCGTGGAGGAAGTGGCGTTTGTGCTGAACTGTGCAGGGTGAGGGGGTGGGGAGGAGCTGGGGCGGGCAGGCGTGCAGACAGAGGGGCTCAGACTCACACGGGGGCAATGTTAGTGGGGGGCCACCGGGAGGGCTGGGGGGCGGAGCCCGGGCAGCTGGAAGGCTGTGGGGGAAGCAGGCCTTTACGTTTGTAAGTCAAGGGCGGGCCCCTTCCCCCGCTGCGTGCGGACCCCGCCTGCCACACCCTACGTGGAGGTGACTTAGCCACCAGCCTGTTCCCAGGGGCTCGGAAGGATGGAAATGCCGTGGCCGGTGCCACCGAGCTTACGTCTGCACTTATGCGTGGACGCTGGAGCGGGGTCACTGCTCAGGTGCGGCCGCAGGTCACAGAGAAGCCCGCCACCCACCCGACCCCAGGGAACAGCAGACGCTGTTAGCGGGAGGCTGCAGGCGCTTCCAAGGCAAGACGTTGGGCCATTTACCGCCAAGCACTTCTCTCCGTCTCCGCCGCCAACATTCTCCCCCTCGAACGAACGTTCCGACGAGCCAGGAAAAGACACGGGGAAGGAATGTTCCGGGAGACAGGAGGGGAATGTAAATGAGTCACAAAGCCGGATCCCGGGGCAGCGGGGGCTCTCGGGAGGGAGAGGCCGTGGGCGCCACACGCGGACAAGGGAGTCTGAAGAGTGCCTGCCGGACTCGGAGGCATCGGGGCCGCGGGACAGACGTGTCAGAAGAGCGGGGCTGCGGGAGCAGAGCCCGGGTGGCCACAGCGCGAGGAGAGAGCTGGCGTAGGAGGCGCACAGCGCGCGCGGGCGTCCTGGACGGCCGTCATGGGGCCGTGGGGTCTTTGCTCACCTAAGACCAACGAACGGTGGGGGAACGACACATTTTTGCTTTTCCACCGGGGGAGGGGTGTGCTGCTCTGCCCTTTCCACCTGGAGGGTCTTTGGGACGTGTGCGCTGTGTCCCTCGGGAACTAAAACCTCGCTTGGCGGCCTGCGTGCGTCACACACGCGCCCGTCTGCTCCCCAGCTTGGCTTATTCCCTCTGCTACTCCTCCGTTGATCTGCTCCCCACTCTCTACCCCGTGGCTTCCTGGGGGACAGACTGAATCTTGGGTTCCAACACTTCACTGCTTTGTGACAGATTTTACTCACATCACAGCCCCATGGCCCTCCCCACTCCCTGACTTCCGGGTAAACCATGTGACTTGTTTGGGCCAATGAGATGTTAGTAGATGTGATGCAACCAGAGGCTTGCAAGGACCTTGTGCAACTGAGGTCGCTGTTTTTGTAACTCCTGTGATTCACGGAGAAGATTACGCACCAGGTAGAGGACATCACTTCAGATGGAGCCCGGGAGAAACGTGGCAAAGAGACCCGCGTCTACCCCGTAGCCTGGAGCCCTGCCCCGCTGACCTATAGCCTGAGTTAGATTAACCTAGATTAGCCGTACTGCCATCAACCCTCACATCCATGGTTAGAAGAAATGCTTTTTGCTTTAAGCCACTGAGTTTCGGGGAGGTTTGTTACACAGCACGGCTGCATTCGCTGACTGACACAACCCTGCTCGTTCAAGTCCCCCACACTTACTCCATGAGCCCGACTGTCACAGAGACAATCACTGGAAATAAGAAAGACTCCCCCCGTCAGGGTTATTCGGGATTTCTTCGAGAAGGCTTATTCCCTAAGTTCGTACACTAAACACACAGATGCTTGTGCTCAGCCTTAGCAGGAGCGACGGAGGTCAAGCGTGGGGTGGCTATAAATTAGCACGAGACTCATTCTGTTTCTTTAAGCGAGGGAGACAGGCCTGTAAGCAAATAATCACATCCCAAGTACCGGCCACGTTTCTTATCCTAAGGCAAACCAAGTGGAGATTTGCAGATCATCATTTCTGCAAATGCCCTCGTTTACACTTAAAAGAAATTATCTGCGGGTATTGAAAAAAATAAGAGAAAATCTACAGTAATTACGAGTTTTCCTTCTTCTTTCTCACATACCAGGAGCCAGCGAGGAAGCGGAACACGGTACGGTCTTACCATATGTCAGTATCAAATACGTTTTCCTTTAAAGTGTGTTTTGTGCCTCCTTCTGGAAGATGGGGAATGAAACGTTCTCGTAAACAGACAGAAATGATTCACGGGATCATGATTGCTTTTCATCAGCTGTATCAATTATGCACAACGATGGGACGTGGGGAGGTATATTTACAACTTGCTAAGAACACTCCTTGGAACAATTCAGACCCCATTAGGTCCTGGTGTTCTCAGCCGAACATGGCTGGGCTGCCGGTCGCCTGAACCTGGTCCTCCCAGGCTGACCCGGCCCAGAGGGACAGCATGCGGGGGTGGGGAGTCTCTCGGGTCTCCTTCCACCGAGAAGGAGGAGCGGGAGGCCGGCTGCGAGACGGGCACAGATTGTTACCGGGTCGTCCGTGAAGCATTCGGTCATCGAGCCAAATAGTAACTGTGCCAGGTGATGGGGATACAGCAGCAAAGCCCAAGAACCAATGCGCGGTCCCACCCCCGTCCCCACCCCCACCCCCCCCGCCCCCCCCGTTTTACCACGAGCTCCTCCATCTACTGTGTCGTCTACGGGAAAACATGACCTGACCTGCCTATCCCTCAATTCCCTCATCCGTTAAAATGACATCATGGGACCGCTGCCAGAATGACATAGACCGATGCGCGTTATACCAGATGCAGCCAGGTGCCCACCCCATACCCACAATCCCCTTCTTTACTAGGAGGACCCCAATTTTGTTGGGGTGGCTATGCATCCGGATGGAAGGCTCGTCTTCCCGGGCTCCCTCGTGGCCACGGGGGCCGCGCACCTCGGTTCCCACCCGTAAGAGTAGATGGAAATTTCGGTGAGCGCATTCCTTCCCGAATAAAGGCACAGAGTTTCACGAGAGACGCTGCTCGTTTGCCGTCTCGCCAGAAACGCACATTCAGGACATCCAGCCACCCGGGCCCGATGAAGCCACACGCCTGGGATGACCCTGACCTCGGACGCCCTCCTCGGGCACCTGCTCCAGCCCTGTTCCCGCGTAGTTCCAGGCAGCACTTGCTTCGGCCACTCTCCGGGGGCCTCGCGCTCCACGCGGACCAACGTATTCCTAACCGCAAACAAGCAGAGCGTGGGCACGCCTCCAGCGTCGCTGATGTCGTGCCCACAGAGCACGACAGCGCGGGGAGGGGAACACGGGATGTCAGACACTTGGCGGGGCCTCCGATCCAGGCCAGAGGGAATGTTCTTGGGGAGAGAGGCCGGCGGGAGTGCCGTGGGCTCCGAGTCCGTGGGCTCCTCCAGTCCCTGCCGTCCTCCTGTCTCACGGGGCTGTGCCCCGTTTCTGAGGCCTCCTGCCTTCAGTCTCCCACACTTGTTTCCAGACAGATCCTCCCACCGCGGGTCTGCTCACATCCCTCCTCCAGGCGAGAACCCCCCGAGGGCCCCCGGAGGCTTCCGTGCATCGGGCCCAGAGCACCAATGCTGCCCCTCCACGGAGGCCCCGGCACAGCTTGGAAAGGCGCAAAATGTGTCTGAATCTAATTCCAGCCTTAAAAACATCACGTGATACGTTCTCGTTGGTTTCAACAGACGGGAGTTTGAACCCCCTGCTGATGGGCTCAATTCGTACTCCAGGGAGACACTCTGTCTGCAGCCAGTGGTTCTGGGTGTCCCCGCAGTCCCCAAGCTCCCTGTCCTGGCGTCTGGACGGGACCCGAGGGGCCTCCCGTGACACCTCCTAGCCTTTCTGCGCACCATCCCCCCCTCCCCCCCCCCCCCCCCCCGGCCGGTCCGGCAAACTCCCGTGGGTGCTCCCGTGTCCGGGTGGTGATTAGAGCCTCCGACCGTGACACAAGGGCTGAATTTTGTTCATCACGGGGAGTTTTCTCGCTCACTCTGGCGAAACAAACCGCCCTAAGCCACCGTTCTGTTTGCTCACAGTTTTGTGGTCGGGGTTCCGAAAGGGCTCCGAGGGGCGGCTCTCGCCGGGACGCTGTTATGTGCTCTGCCCGTGCACAGGGTCACCTGAAGGTTCCAGGGGCTGGGACGCCCCAGGGGGGGCCCCTTGCGTCATGCGGGGCCACGTCCGGCCACATCGTACTGTCTTCGAGCCAACGCAGACTCGGGGAGCGGAGAACCAGACCCCAGCGCCCGACCAGGGCACATCACAGTATTTAACCCAGCTTACGACGAGCCAGCAAGTGAGTGAGGGTCTATGTCCTGAGAACGGAAGGCAAGTGTATTCTCTGTTCACCGTGCGGACCGGCCGCCTCTCTGAGGCTGAAGGACCAAGTGCGGGGGGCAGGCAGGCGGGGAGGGAACGCGTCCGGCTCCTGGGAAGGCCAGGGATAAATGATGAATCAATCTCCCTCCCCCGGGGACCTCCTGCCCCCACGTGCCGCAAACAGGGAGCGGAGGGCGTGACGTTGTTTGGGGCCACCTCGAGGGTCGGTAAGGGAGACGGCAATCGGGTTCAGTAATCCACGCTTCCCGACCGGAGCCACTTCTGTGACCCCCCTCGGGGCCCCGGCAGAAGAGGGGTGCTTGGGGGAGCTCCTCTGAGCCCCTCCCGGGGCCAAACCCTGCACCCCCGCCCCCACCAGCGGCTCAGCCTCCCGGGAGAGGCCGCGGCCGCCGACAGAGCTCGCCTTCCCTGGTCTGATATCCCCACATCTCCCATTAGGAGTTCAGTTATGGGAGCCTTCATAGCAGGTGTCATTAAATAGACATTAAGACCCAACAGGGATGTTTTACGGGACCATTACCATATGCCTGATGTTTGCGGTGACAAATGGAGATCCAGCCGACCACGCGTGTGATAATGGGCCCGGAAACACCCCCTGGGGTGAGGTAATGTGATGGGGGGGGTGAGGCGCGCACGGGCTGCCTGGTGCCCTCCACCCGCCTCTGCCCGCCAGAGGGGGCTGGCTCCTGGCGGCCGACCCGGCCCGGAAGTCAGCCTCACCCCGGCCTCCCGGGTCCGCCGTCCGGCCACCTGGCCAGCCCGAGCGTGCTCCAGAGAAGCCTGTCCTGCGACTTGAGGACAAACGGCCATGCTGCCTCAGTTTCCCTCAAGCCGACCGGTCTTTGGGAACCAGACGCCAAAGACTAAAAGCGTGCTGAGCTCGTTCATCCTTCTGCTGGTCTGGAGGGTTCGCGGCCCCATCCGGGCGAGGAGAAGCTGTCCTCAGTGACCCTGCACGTCATCACAGGTGATGGGTGTTTGCCCACACACCCATGCGCTCGGAGCTTCCGGGACCGGCAGGCGTGGGGTTCTGCCTTCCCACGGTCAGAGGGCCAGCTCTGTGACTTGTCACGCACACTCCGCTTCCCCATTTCCCTTCCCCGGGCTTCCCTGGGTGAGGACCATCGGCCGGGCCAGCCCCTTCCAGACCGTGACCTCGGGTGGTCCTGCGACTCACCTTTCGAACCCCCGTCTCAGGCTGGCACTTTCTGCGGGCGAGCAGCCGGACAGGCGGGGGGAGGCTCGGGACCGGGCTCCGGGGAGGGGGGTGGGGAACCCGGGTGAACAAGGCCATGTGCCTGCTGGGAAGGAGGGGGGCGGGGGCCGCCCTGAGCCCGAGGCCCCCGCAGACCCCGGCACGTGTCACGTTGACTGCCGCTCCGTTATTCGTTCGTTTGTCATCTAATTTGTGAAACTCACCTGTGTTGAACAGTCCAGGTCACTGGCAGTCCGGGTGTTCCTCGACACCTGGTCCTGAAATATCGTCCTTAGTTACCCCGAACTGACTGAGCGGTGAGCGAGAACTTCCAGAACTTTAATATTTTGATACCCTTTTGGATTTACAGAACAGCCGCAGAGACGGGGCAGAGGGCTCCCGCCACCGCCCCCCGGGCACTAATAGAGCCTCATGGGATCGGGCGAGCTCGTCGAGGCTGGGACACGAGCCCCAGACCCCGACGCGGGTCCCCAGGGTCCACTCTGCTCCCCGTTCTGCTCCCCTGCGACTCAGCCTGACCCCAAGGACAGGTTTCCGTGGGGCCCGTGGGCTGCGAGCCCACCACACCCGCCGAGTGCCTGCAGGGCAGAGGTGGTGCATCCTCCCAGAAGCAGGGCCTCTCGGGGCCCCTCACGAGGCGGCTTCTCCCCTACGTGGAGCCCCAGGCGCCGTGCCCCAACCCCGCACGGAGGGGCCGTCTGGAGAAGCAGGGCCCGCTGCGGCCGTGGACGTCCCAGGACCCAAGGGCTTAGGACCGCCGCGGTGCGCGTCCTGCAAGGTCCTGGGCAACGAGGCCCCAGGACCCGGGCGGCCATGCCGAGCACCCTGTGTCGGGAAGGGGCGGGGCCTCCTCTGAGATTTCCTGACCGGCCCGTCTGCGTGGGCGCTCCAATCCCGCTCACTGACGCGGGCGTCGGCATCTGCCGTGGGGGGACTGGTGGCCCCCAAAGAGAGGTGTCTGCACCCCGACCCCCGGAGCCTGTGGCCGTTACCTCAGTGGGAAACGAGTGGGTCTTGGCCGATGTAGTCAAATCACGGATCTCAACGGGACATCATCCTGGATTACCCCTAAATCCAGTGACAAGCGTCCTCACCAGAGACACGTACACAGGGGAGAGGCCACGTGAAGGTGAACAGAGACGCAGGGTCGCGGCCACAGGCAAGGACACGTGGGGCACGGCAGCTGGACGGGGCAGGGAAGGACCCTCTCCCAGCGCCTGTGGGAGAGGCTGTCCTGCCCACACCGAGTTTGGACTCTGGCTTCCAGCGCCAGGAGCGAATGAATTCCTGCTGCTGGCGGCCAGCACCCTCGTGGCCCCGGGAAGCTAACGCAGGATCCCTCGGGGAACCGTTAAAGAAACTGAGTCTCAGGGCAGCTGGGTGGCTTGTCAAAGTCAGGCGGATACTGGGCATCAGAGCCAGGGCCTGCTCGCGGCCCGGGCGGCTCTGAGGTCTGCGCTGCGTGGCCCTCGGAGGCGAGAACCACCTCCCCCCGCCCCCGCCCCCGGCCCCGATGCCGGGCCACCTCGATGCCAGGCCCAGCCCTGCCGCTCTGGAGCCCTGCGATTTGGGGCAAAGTATTCAACCCTCACCCTCCCAGTTTCTGCATCTGTAAAATGGGGGGCGGCGAAAACAGCACTTTGCTCCCTGGGCTGTTGTGGATTTAAGGGAGCAGGCGGGTGGATCCTCGGACGGCACCGGGAGCCATGCCCGGAACGCGGCGGCACCGGGGAGGCACCTGCCGTAACCATGGTCAGCGGGGTCCCCGCCCCCACTGGGACCAGGGTGTGCCACCCTCGAGGCCGTGGACACTGTGGGGTGTCTGGCTCTTTGTTGAGAGGCCCCCCCGGGCGCTGTAAGATCTGAGCCACGCCCCTGCCCTCCGCCCGCCCACCCCCAAGTCCCGAGGAACTTGCCGGATCTGAGAGACACCCCAGCCCGCGGCTGGATCTCCTGCAGGTGGCAGGACGTGGGAGACAGGGCTGGGCATCAGGCCCCAGCGA
Organism: Panthera leo; assembly: GCF_018350215.1. NCBI lineage: Eukaryota > Metazoa > Chordata > Mammalia > Carnivora > Felidae > Panthera > Panthera leo. The sequence continues at coordinate 967,693 of NC_056692.1, read as the reverse complement.
CGGAGCCATCAGGGACCCTCATCGGAGGCCCCCGGGGCGGGGAGGCCACCTGGGAAGCGGACGGATGGTGTCGTGAGCCCGCACCGGTGCCCCGTGTGCCACTGACTTTGCAGTCAGCGGGGGCAGCAGAAGCATCAGCCGCTCGTGGACACGGGCCTCACTCGGAGCGTCAGGTGCGAGACGAACGGTGCGCGGGGCGCGGGGTCGGCGCCCGGTCTGTCCCGGCCAGCACGGCGCTATGTTCGCTCTTCCTGTTCTTCCAGGCTGGCGAACTGACCCACGCAGGGACGGGGAGGGAGAGGCCCCAAATCAAATCGGAGCGCGTCTGATGGCCACCGACAAATAGAACACACACGCCCGGGACGAGGGTGGGAGCTGGGCGCGTAATGTAATTTAGAGGAATGGCTTTGCCAGAGCAGACGGAAGCCGTGAGAGATTTACGCCCATGTGACAAAGGTTCCCGAAAGCAGCGGCTCGCCCCCACCCCCGCCCCGGCCTGAAATGATGATATCTGCTGTTGGCAGACGCAGCTGAATTGGAAAAAGAGAGACCGCGCTCGAGGATTGTCACTTCATTTTACTCTCCTGTGGCTGCCATCCAGCCGGCTCAAGTGCCAGCCCCTCTCGGGCCCCTCCCAGGGTCCTTCCTCTCCCCCTCCCCCCTCTTCTGCATAGAAGCCTAGAGAAGGAAGTGCTAAGGCCCCGGGGTCAGGAGGTCTGAGTTGATGTGGTTCTGCACTTTGATGGCTGTGTGACCTCAGGCCAGCCACCTGCCCCTCCACTGGCAGGGCTTCCCCGGCAGGGCTCTACGGGCCTGCCTGGACCACTGTTATTTTCTGAAAATAACAGCAGCAATGATGGCACCAATACTGTTTACTAAGTATTTATTCCAGAGCCCACCTGTGTCATGTCATCAATTCCTCAGGAAAACACGAAGGGAGGTGACCTCACTACTCCCATTTTACAGAAGAAATAGAGGCTTAGAAAGGTAAGATACTTTGCCCAAGGTCAAGCAGCTCATCGGGGCCACCCTGTATGGTTGTTCAGGTTGTGTACTGCACAAAGGAGCTATGCCTTAGAGGATGACATTTACGTTACAGACAAATGCTGACTTACAGCATGAAGTGGGCACAGGGCTCTCGGGCGCCCCGGGCACGTTCTAGAACGACATCCTTCATAAACGCACCCAGACACCCACGACACGTCCCCGCTCAGGAGCACGGGCACTCACACCGTCTCTTGGCCTGACTGCCACTGACTCCGTGAGGTTGCCTGGCTGGGGGATGAAGCAGGTGCACACCGGGGTCCCCGAGACCCGGAGCCCGAGGGCATGAAGCGGGCCGACCCCTGGCTGGGTTGTGTCTCGCCCTGGGCTCCCCAGAGCACAGAGCCCAGGAAGAGGCTTACGTACCAGCACTTTCGGAGGACTGTGACCCCCACGGGCGCCCAGACCCGGCGGCTTCGAACAACACCCGCTCTTCTCTTGTGGTCAGGAGGGCAGAAGCAGTCTTTCCGGCCAAACCCAGGGGTCTGCGGGGCCGCATTCCCTCTGGAGAAGCCGATCTCCTGGCCCTTTCCAACCTCGAGAGCCACATTCCCTGTACTTCCCGGACTCCTGGCCCGGCATCCCGCCTCGCTCCCCGAATTTCCTCCTCCTACAACCAAATCTCCCTCCGCCTCACTCCAGAGAGGACCCCTGGGCTTGCACTCAGGGCCACTGCGGTCATGCAGGGTCACCTCTCATCCCAAGACCCTAAACCCAGTCCTATCTGTGAAACCCTGTTTGCCTTTCCAGGAGCAGGACCTGGGTGGGGCGGGGCGGTCATGCGGTCCAGGGGGCGGGGCTGTTATGCGGTGCGTCCAGGGGGCAAAGAGGTGACGCATCGCCTGCAGCCTGTGCAGGAGGCCAGCCGCTTGGCTGGGAGGGGGCACCGCCGGGGTCGGGGGGAGAGGAAGCACATTTCTGTGACCCCACCCGCTTCGGTCAAAGGTGCGCCCGTGGGGTGTGCACACGGCCCCACTTCTGGGTTGTGCCCAAGTGCATTCTGAGCTCGGGGACATGGGAACAGACGAGGCCTTCAGGCTGTGGACTGGGGGCAGGCCCTGCTGACCTGCACAGCCTGGGGGTTGCCCACCCGAGCAGGGCTGGGAGAAGCACAGGCCCAGGGGGCTGCAGGCGGTGCCCGAGAGGGGTCCCCTGCAGGTGCCCAGCTCTGTCCTCAGGTGTGAGAACAGTCCGGACGGAGGGAGCACATGTGAACTGAAGCGGGAGGCTGGCAGCTAAACCCCGGAACCCGCATCCTCCCCCCCGCCATGCCCTCTGACCTCTCGCCCCACCTTCTGACAGGGCGGCCGTGCTGGGCCATCTATTAAGTGGGGAGGCAGCACCCCCCCGCCCTCTCCCCGCCGTATACGGGGGCTCTAGTTGTGACTCCAATTGTTGACCCCACACCATCACTTTTAGCTTGAAGGAAGAGAGCTGTTTTGTTTGGCTCTGTTTTCAATTGGCATTAAGGTCTCCTGTGGGCCCACCCGGCCCTGAACCCCCGGCCCTGACCCTGGCCCTGAACTCCAGCCCGGACCCTGGTCCTAAACCCCGGCCCTGACCCCGGCCCTGACCCCAGCTGAACCCTGGCCCTGACCCTGACCCTGAACCCCAGCCCGGACCCCGGCCCTGACCCCAGGTGAACCCTGGCCCTGAACCCTGGCCCTGACCCTGGTCCTGAACTCCGGCCCTGAACCCCAGTCCGGACCCTGACCCTGAACCCTGGCCCTGACCCTGGTCCTGATCCCGGCTGAAGCCCAGCCCTGACCCCAGCCCCGATCCCGGCCAGACCCTGGCCCAGGCCCCTCCAAAGCCCAACACAAACCATGAACTTGGCTGCCCCCTCACAGGTCACAAGAGCCCAGAGTCGCGAGCCTGCTTCTCTGCTCAGGGTCGCAGTGCTGCTGGGGGAGGACCACCGGCTGAGCCGAGGGCTGGCCTCGGGCACTCCAGGCTGCTCACCCCCTCCCATCCTGCGCTTCCTGCTCCCAGAGGCTGCTCCAAAGACAACGCCTTGACCAGTGCCGTGGCCGAGAACACCTGCACCGTCCGCGTGACTGAGCCCCAGTGAGGCCTCCGCATACACCATCACCATGTGGGGTGCGGATCAGAGACCCACCCGTCCGGCGGCTGCCTGAGATCAAACCTGCCCCCCGCCAGCCCGGAGAGACGTCGCTGTCTCCCGTCTCTCCCTGCCCTCCACCAACGGGGTTGGTCATAGATCACACCCAAGGAGCCTGCACCCTCGACCCTCAGGTTTTGGCCAACAGAGAGGGAGCCCTAGGAGAAGGGGCAAGTGCCCCATCAGGAAGAGCATGGGCAGGGTCATCTGAATGACCTCGGAGGGCTTGTGGGCTCCTGGGAGGAACTGAGCCCGTGAGTGCATTTCAGGGAGACGCAGGTGCTCCCGCCCTACAGGTGGGAGGTCCAGGGCACCTGCCTCTTGGGGCTTCCCCGCTGACCCTGGGGACCAGGAGAGAGGCTGGGCCCCGAAGAGGGCTCCCGACCCGGCCTGCCCCCGTGTCCTTCCCAGGTGCTTCCATCCCCAGTCCTGCCCTGCCCCCTGCCCCATGTTCTCACCCCGACCCCTCCCTCCTGCACCTCTGCTCTCCGCTGACTCCTCTGGCGGCCCGGGGATCCCAGTGAGACTGTGCCCCAACCCCTCCCATCTGGAGGCCCAGGCCGGCTCTGGCTGCCCAAGTGAGGGCATCTGGCACCATCAGAAAGTTCCACAGAGGGACAGTTGACCTGACCTCCTGGCCTTGACCTTGGCCTTGATCATGACCTTGGTCCAAGTCCCAGTCCTGCTGCACTCACCCCAGGTAACCCCTCCACTCTGCCTCAGACACACCCAGAGGGCGCCCCCAGACCCGGGCTGGGCCCCAAACACAATCACCCCCCAGCTGGTTAACGTGAGTTCCTGGTTTAAGTGGGAAGACGGACAGAGCACCCCCTTCAGACTTCAGCTCCTACGTGTGGGTCTGGGGTCTGCCTCCAGGCTCCGTCACTCGCCAGCTCAGTGGTCAGGGTAATGTTCTAAGAGGCAACTCTGTGGGCCTCAGTTTCCCTTTCTCACCTCACAGGGACGTCCTAAGGGGGACCGCAGACCCTTTGCGGGCTGTGGAGTGACGGACCGTTTCCCAATTTCTTTATCCCAGATTCGGGGGCTCCCCGGGGCCGATCGACCACCTCTCCCCGGCCAGGAAGGGCAGTTCCCCCGACACCGCGGGCTCGGGGCCTGTCGTCCTTACACAGGGCTCTGCGAGCCCCGCCCACTACTGCGACCTACTTTCCTTCCCCGTAAAAGTGAGTTTGCTCTGTGCTGACACACTTGTCTCTTTATTAGGGCAAACCGGGCCCTGGGAGGCAGCGTTGCAGGCCACGGCTGGCAAGGTTGCCATGGAAATTATCCACTTTCACTGAATTATTCATTTATGCAGTCCAGCTAGGACGTCCCCCAGGCTCACTGCTGTGACAGACAGACCCTCGGACGGACAGGCGTGTGGCAGAGAACGAGGGCGGGGGCCCCCAGCGCCTGCCCTGGGCTGCGGGGACTCGATCCACAGTGATTTCCTGCCCAGACTCAGATTCCAGACCCTGAGGGGACAAGCCTCCTCCCCCGACCCCGTTTCAAAACCCAGAGATGGCCGTCAGACAACTCAATCGGAAAAAGATCAATCGGAAAAATCAGCCCGGAATCACGCTCACCACAACGTTACCGGGGGTTGTTTCTGGGTAATAATATTTTGGGCAATCTTTTTTGAGTTTACTTATTTTGAGAGACAGAGAGACGGGGTGGGGGGAAGAGGGGAGAGAGAGAGAGAGGGAGAGAGGGAGGGAGAGAGGGAGGGAGAGCGCATATGCAGAAGCAGGGAAGGGGCAGAGAAAAGGAGAGACACAATCCCAGCAGCCTCTGCACCATCATCACAGAGCCTGACGAGGGGCTTGAACTCCCGCCCTCAAGATCGCAACCTGGGCGGAGACCAAAAGTCGGACGCCCAACCGACCGAGCCCCCCAGGCGCCCCCTTGTCTGGGTAGTCTTCGTGCCTTTTGCCCTTGATGTATTTTTATTTTGTTTGAATTCCCTAAAATGAGCACACGTCAGCATCATCTGAGCCGGGGGCAGGGGAAGGCACTTTCATCGAGTGTCACAATGTCCTCTGTGGCACAGGTGGCCGCCCCCGCTGTGTGCACACCTCCCTGGACACCACGCAGGCAGCACCCGACCCCACCCCGTACCCGTCCCGCCTGCGGCCTCAGGGACGCCGGCAGGCGGCCAACCCCAGACCTGCCCGGAGCCCAGAAGCTCGATCGGAGCTCACTCGACACCCCCGCCCCCCCCGCCCCGGCTGCTCTCAGGCATCCACAGGCCGACCGCAGTGCGGGCCCCGACGCACCCTCCCCTCCAGTTCCCGAGAGGCCCCTGAACTGACCAGCAGAGAACGAGTGAACACACAGAGCAGGGCTCATCCCCGTCCGGCACCTGGAGAGCGGAGCCCCCGCCCCTGCGGCAGGGTGCAGGCCCGGAGGGCACTCCGGCGGCAGCGGACGAGGAGGAAGCAGCCCCGGAGAGCACCCCGAGTCTCCAACAACGTGGCCCTACGGGGGCGCTGGGCATCGCTGATGTTACCAGCGGCCAGGGCCCGCTCTCTCGCCGAAGTGTCGGGAGATCGGTAAAGATGGGTAAAGTCGCTCCTGTTGCCCGGAAACTCCTAGAAAAGAGAGTTAACCACGGTCAAGAAGGGAGCGTGCAGGCTCAGTTACCGGGTGTGCGCGCTGGGACGCAGGCGGGTCGGGTGGAGAGGTTTCCGACTGCACCTCCGCCCCGTCCCCAGCCTGGCCCTGACTGTTGCCCAGAGACCTGTGAGGAGCTAACACGAATCACGTAACGGGCAGAGGTTTTAAGTCCATCCCCGGCGGTGCCTGGTCCTGAGCCGTCCGCAGTGGGCGCTCGGGGCCCTTTCGTTGAACCCAGCTCTTGCCGAACGACTTCTTTTTAAAATCACCGCTTACCGGAAGCCTCCCGTGGAGGCTTGGCTCACGTCGTGGCCCATAAGCCGTGACGCCCGGGCCGCAAGGTGCTGGCGGCCACTTTTCAGAGACGAGGAAACGGTGTTCGCAGAAATTAACGTTAAGCGTCTGAAGTTCCCACGACAGCGGTCCATCGGTCAGCTGTCGTGATGTTAATGCTGTGTGACAAACACCCCCAAACCCCACGGGCCACAAGCGCTTGCTCCTCCTGACAGTGTGGCTCCGGTGGGCTCGGCCCAGGGCTGCTCCAGGAGCCCGTTCGACTTCCTGAGTCCAGCGTTCCGCCGGGACACGGGACCCTCGTGGCAGACGGCAGAAGACGGTAAACCAAAGCAAATGTGCAATAGCCAGTTCGTGAAACCAAGCCCCACACGAGTGGGAAAGGGGACACATCTGGAATCTTTAGCTGGGAGGGACCGTAAGGTGCCACCGCAAAGGGCGTGGGAGCATGTCAGCAGCGGGGTTAGGAAGTGGGAACCACAGGATGCCAAACCCACAGTGAGCTGCTGGCCTTACTCAGTCCTTCTCCCTGGGCAGAGCCCGAGCTGGCAGCTCCCGGGTGTCGGTGGCTCTCAGAGGGATGGAGGGATGAGGGATGGATAGAAGGGGAGGGAGGGATGAAGGAAGAGAGGAAGGGAGGAAGGGAGGAAGGGAGGAAGGGAGGAAGAAGGAAGGGAGAGAGGAAGAAGGAAGGAAGGAAGGAAGGAAGGAAGGAAGGAAGGAAGGAAGGAGGAAGGAAGGAAGGAAGGGAGGAAGGAGGAAGGAAGGAAGGAAGGGAGGAAGGGAGGAAGGGAGGAAGAAAGAAGGAAGGAAGGAAGGAAGGAAGGAAGGGGGAAGGAAGGAAGGAGGAAGGAAGGATGAAGGAAGAGAGGAAGGGAGGAAGGGAGGAAGAAGGAAGAAGAAAGGAGGAAGGAAGGAAGAGAGGAAGGGAGGAAGAAGGAAGGAAGGAAAGAAGGAAGGAAGGGAGGGAAGAAGAAGGAAGGAAGGAAAGAAGGAAGGAAGGGAGGGAGGAAGAAGGAAGGAAGGATGAAGGAAGAGAGGAAGGGAGGAAGGGAGGAAGAAGGAAGGAAGGAAAGAAGGAAGGGAGGGAGGAAGAAGGAAGGAAGGATGAAGGAAGAGAGGAAGGAAGGAAGGGAGGAAGAGGGAAGGAAGGAAGGAAGGGAGGAAGGGAGGAAGGGAGGAAGAAAGAAGGAAGGAAGGAAGGAAGGAGGAAGGAAGGAGGAAGGAAGAGAGGAAGGGAGGAAGGGAGGAAGAAGGAAGGAAGGAAGGAGGAAGGAAGGAAGAGAGGAAGGGAGGAAGAAGGAAGGAAGGAAAGAAGGAAGGAAGGGAGGGAAGAAGAAGGAAGGAAGGAAAGAAGGAAGGAAGGGAGGGAGGAAGAAGGAAGGAAGGAAAGAAGGAAGGAAGGGAGGGAGGAAGAAGGAAGGAAGGAAGGAAGGAAGGAAGGATGGATGAAGGAAGAGAGGAAGGGAGGAAGAAGGAAGGAAAGAAGGAAGGAAGGGAGGGAGGAAGAAGGAAGGAAGGATGAAGGAAGGGAGGAAGGGAGGAAGAAGGAAGGATGAAGGAAGAGAGGAAGGGAGGAAGAAGGAAGGAAGGAAGGAAGGAGGGAGGAAGGAAGGAAGGAAGGAAGGAAGGAAGGAAGGAAGAAGGAAGAGAGGAAGGGAGGAAGAAGGAAGGGAGGGAGGAAGAAGGAAGGAAGGAAGGAAGGAAGGAAGGAAGGATGGATGAACGAAGAGAGGAAGGGAGGAAGGGAGGAAGAAGGAAGGAAGGAAGGAGGAAGGAAGGAAGGAGGAAGGAAGAGAGGAAGGGAGGAAGAAGGAAGGAAGGAAAGAAGGAAGGAAGGGAGGGAGGAAGAAGGAAGGAAGGAAGGAAGGATGAAGGAAGAGAGGGAGGGAGGAAGGAAGGAATAAGGAAGGAAGGAAAGAAAGAAAGAAGGGAGGGAGGAAGAAGGAAGGAAGGAAGAGAGGAAGGGAGGAAGAAGGAAGGAAGGAGGAAGGAAGGGAGGAAGGGAGGAAGAAGGAAGGAAGGAGGAAGGAAGGAGGAAGAGAGGAAGGGAGGAAGAAGGAAGGAAGGAAAGAAGGAAGGAAGGGAGGGAGGAAGAAGGAAGGAAGGAACGAAGGATGAAGGAAGAGAGGGAGGGAGGAAGGAAGGAAAGAAGGAAGGAAGGAAGGAAGGAAGGAAGGAAGGAAGGGAGGAAGAAGGAAGGAAGGAGGAAGGAAGAGAGGAAAGGAGGCAGGGAGGAAGAAGGAAGGAAGGGTAGACTGATGGAGGGAGAGGCGGATGCATGGATGGATGGAAGGATGATGGAGGAAGGGAGGGAGGGAGGGAGGGAGGGGCCTGCGAGTTAGGAGCCCTCAGGAAGAGACCGTCCGGGGCCCCTGGTGCACGCCCTACGGGCATCGAGCTTCTGCCCCCGACCTGGCCGGGTGGGAGCCAGGCCCCCTACCTGAGTGGATTCGGCAGCGGCACCTGCTGCCAGCCCACCGGGGCCGCTGACGCCACTGCTCCCCCGGCTTCCGCGTGTGCAGGCGCCCCAACACCTGCGCCAGTGAGCCCCACATTCCAGTGTGAGATCAGCGAAATCTTACAGTGAACTAGGGAGACCAGCGCGGGCCTCTGGCGCCCACCCCTCACTGCGGACCCAAGGGGAAGATTCGCCCCTCAGCAGGAGGAGGATTTTCTCCCCACCTAGCAACAGCCCAGCCAATGAGAAGCCACCACACTTCCAGCTCCCACCCTCGTCCAATGGGCTTCTCGTTTACAAAAGCCCCCGCCCCCACCCCCACAGAGGGGCCTCCCACCCTGTCCTGTGTGCGTTTCAGTGAGTAGTTCCCTGCTCGCCCGCATAGACCCAGCGTGCTGGTGGGACAGCTGGCCGTTTGTTTGCAGGAGACAGGCGCGTGTTCCCACACCTGGACCGGCATCTGGGCAGCTTGCCTCCAGCATCTGGAGCTCAGGCCACCCCAAACTGGGCGTGGCAGTTGGGGACAGCCAGTGTCCTGGGCGTGGGGTCTGTCCCCCGAGCTCCAGTCCCGGCCCCGACACCCACGTGCTCATCTCGGGGCCTCGGCTTCCCCGTCTGTAACGGGGAGGGGGTGTGTGCCGCGGGGTGTGCTCAGGGCTTCCCCGGCTGGCACCGGTGGTGGTGTTTCCCACTCGACGTCTGACCGTGCGGTGGGCAAGCCCCGTCCCCCCCCCGGCTCTCTCCCCGCCTCACCCCTCCCTGTTGCCTGCCGCTTTCCACGTGGTGGATTCTAGAGAAGCACAGACAGCCAGAGGGGTGGGACCCGTGGCCGGGCCCTGTGTCTCTCCGTGGCCTCCGCGCAGGAAGCAGGCTGAGGCTGACCTGTGCCACCTGCACGGGGCTCGGAGCCGTCTGATTCCAGGGCTGTCCCCACGAGCCCACGCCAGTCCTGGACGAGGAGTCTGTGGACACGGAAGGTGGGCCGAGTGGGGGCCACAGACCCCGCGAGAGGGTTAAACGCGCTGAACCCCCGAGCCAGAATCTGCATTCCACGAGGTCCCCGAGGCGGGTCCTGTGCACACGACAGCTGGAGAAGCACTGATGGGAGTAGGAACTGCGTCTGTCCTGTCCCCTCGGGCTCCTTCACTGTGTTCGCCACACGCCAGCCCTACACGGCCCTTTGCCTGCGCTGGAGGGCGGCCCGCGGGCTGCTCCAGGCGCCTCTGCCTGCGGCACCGACAGGCAGGGGGCCTGTGAGTTTGCAGCCCTCCAGGGGCTGCCCCCCACCCAGAGCTTCTAGAACGTTCACAGCTCGGGGGGCCCAAGGGCTCAGTAATTTCTTCCCAGCAATTACTCCGAGGCCAAAAGAAGTACCTGACAGTTTCCTTGATTAGCTAACAAGGTCCAGACAACGTCACAAATATTTATATCCTAACTGCTCCACGGCTGGGCTGAAAATACGGTCGGTATGTAGGAACTGAAACAAAGATAATATTTTTGTTTCATACATAAACAAGCAGAACTCTTACTAACGGGACATGTGTGCCTGTTGGACACTGCACAATTTTTCAGTTCCTAGACTCACACTGGACACCACGACCCTGGTCGCCTTTCCCGCATAGATTCTCACACAGAACTTGCTTTGTATCCCAGCAGCGAGTTTTAACAGATACGACATCGCCCAAAGGAACACAGGACAATCTCACGTAGAAGCTGTGAACCGTCTGCAGCCTGGCACCTGACGGCTGTGGGGCTGGCATATAAATACCCCCGCTGCCTCGCCCTGGTGGCCTGACCTGAGGGGTGGCCGCTGCTGGGCGGAATCAGAGCCACCGTCAGGGGTGAGGGGGACCTGGCCTTCCTGTCCTGCCTCAGCGCTCTGCCCGCTGGCTTTTTTGGGAGCGCCTTCTGAGCGCCTCCTTTCACGGGACGGTCGTCACCATGAACCCTCCCCGGGGCAGATGACCAGAAGAGGGGGGCCAAGGCCAGTCAGGAGGCTATCCACAGGCGAGCAGGGTGTCTGGCCACGGTTGGTGGCAGAGCCCTGGGGGCAGGAGCCGAGGAGGCGGGATCAGCAGCCCCGGCCACCCGCGGCCTGTGTGGGGAGGTGAGCCCTTGTGGAGACACCAGTGCAGCCACCTGAAGGCAAGAGTTGGGTGGGACGGGGTAGGTGCCGCGGGCCTTCTCCCCAGGTGCAGAGTTCAAACCCTGAAATCCCGGTTCGAAGACAGGAGAGAAGAGCACTCTTGCAAAAGATTCCGCTCCGGGCGCCTGGGGGGCTCCGTCGGTTGGACGTCCGACTTCTGCTCAGGTCATGATCTCACACTTCCTGAGTTTGAGCCCCTTGCCCAGCCCTCTGCTGACAGCTCAGAGCCTGGAGCCTGCTTCTGATTCTGTGTCTTCCCCTCTCTCTCTCTTTAAAATAAATAAACATTAAAAAAAAAAAAAAAAGATTCCGCTTAAATGTGCACCTGGCGTGCTGTTCCCCAGCTCCGTTCGCCCCTAATAACTATACCGATCGCTCCACTTTCTGCCTAAAGATGTGGCTGGAGGCTCGTGCTCGACGTCAGACGACGTGCCCCCCGACGTGCCCTCCGGCTTCCGGAGCCTGCGTGACTCCCAGCAACACAGCTGCTCCCCGACATCCCAGCTGCCGCGCTCCGGGGGCTATGACAGCTGGGGGGTTTCTGCCGAGGGCCCGGTGGGGGCTGCCTTCCCACCCAGCACCCCATTTGTCGCTCCCGAAAATCTCGAGAAGTGGGGATTAGAGCCATTTTACAGGCAAGAAACCTGAGGCTCAGACACATCTTCTCAATGCAACACACGTGAACCGTGGTGGTGAATTTTATGCATCAGCCCGGCTGGGCCACAGGTGCCCAGACCGTCAGTCGAACGCTCCCTGTTCTGGGTGTTTCCCCGAGGGTGGTTCTGGACGGGACGGACATTTCACGCGGGCGGGCCTCACGCGATCCCTGAGGAGAAGGGAACACAGAGGCAGGGCCCCGAGCGAGGGAGATGTCCCCGGCAGCCTCCCGTTCTCTTCGCCCACATCCCAGGCTCACCTGAGCGTCCGGCCTGCAGCCCCACCGCAGACTTGGGCTCACGGGAGCCAATTCTTTCTACCAAAGCCCTTTCTAGAGAATCTGCATCCCATGGGCCCTGTCTTCCTGGAGAACCCTGGCTAACACATACGCTGAACACCTACTATGCGCCAGTCAGGCTAGAATGCATGGGCGGGGGGTGGGGGGGGGTGGGGGGGGGGGAGGGCGCAACGGCCGAAATGAGAAACGAAACCCGGCTCACCTCCCCCGGACGTGCGGTGGGCAGGCGGTAGTGGGCGTGGCCAAGACAGGGCGGGAGGGCGTGTCTCGGGGCACCTCGCCCGGCGCTGGGCAAGAGAAGCCGGCCCTCGGGCTCCCGCGGCACGAAGGTCCCGCCGGGTGTCTGAGACGCACCGGCGGAGCGCCAAACAGCCACGCACGGGGAGTGACCGTGAGCCAGAGGCCCCGCACCATCGGTCCCAGGGGCGCTCGCAAGGGCTTTGGGGAGTACCCCCACCCCCCCCCCCGTGCTGAGGCATCCCAGGAGGCTCTGGCCCAAGGTCACACAGCCAGCGGAAGGCAGAGCAGGTCCGGAGCCCGAGGCCGCGGTCTCCCCACCTATTTCCCTGCGCCGTGGGCTGGCCGTGGGGGTGCCGGACACAGGGAAACCCGTTCCCGGTTTGGAGCCCGTGGCGCCTGGGACCCGCTTCGTGCCCCCCGCCTGTGAAGACGGGCCCCTGCCCCCACCGTCCCCGTGATCACTGCGCCGAGGCGTCGCTAACACAGCCGCACGTTCCCGCCAGGCCTGAACCCGCGACTCCTCCCGTCCCGGGCGTGCGGTCAGCTTTCTGATTCCTCCCCGCGCTCCAGCCGGGCCAGTTCAGACGGGGCTCTGCCTGGGGCAGCCACACGTAGCCGGGGAGGCCCCGGCGACCGGGGCTGCTAACGAGCGGGTCTCAGCGGCGTCTGCCCTGCCCTTGCCCAGAACAGCGCAGGCCGCGGCGCGGGAGCCTAGGGCAGGCGGGTCGGGTGGCCGCCTCAGCCTGAACGAGGAGACCCTCTGGGGGCAGATTAGAAAGAGCCGCGGCCGCCCTCCCCCTGCAGACGTGGGCACTGCCTGTGGGGCATCGTGGGCCCCCGCGGACCGCTGCTGAGACTGCGAGCACCCCTGCACAGGCGGCCCGCTTCTGTCCTCGGGACGCCGGCTGCGAGAGCCACAGACCAGAGGGGGTGCCTAGAGCGGGAGCTGAGCCCGTCCGGGCGAAGCAGTACGAGGTGGCAGTAGGGGGGACGGGGTGCCGCTGGCCAAGGGGACGGGCTCAGCGGGGGGGGTCTGCCCATGGTGGGGGGGTGGGGGTGGGGCGTGCAGCCCGTGGCAGGTGTGGGAGGGGTGGGCCTCCACCGTGGGTCAGGCTTCTTCCCGTGCACAGGGGTGAATCCACCGCCTCACCGGAATCACCGCTCCGGGTCAGGGCCCCACCCCCACGGGAAGCCAGGACCACGCGCCCCACGCGAACCCCACTGGGGACTCAGGAACTGGGCAGCCACCAACGGCCTCGGTGCCAGACGCGGCCTTTCCACAGGGAGCCGAACAGGATGCCAACTTCCAGATGCCGCAGCACTGTTGAAGGTGCTCCAGAAACTTCCAGCAAATTCTGGAACCAACCGCCCGTTCCTCGAAAATCAGGGACCGCTTGGGGGAGGGGCCAGGGCCTGCTGGTCCCCTCCCCCTAAAATGCCCCTGATGCTGAATCCGAGGCCAGAAAAATAAATAAGTCTGTGGGCTTGCCCCTGGAGGGTCAGCCACAACGAAGGGCGATGAAGGGGAGGTTTCTGGGTTACGTGCCGGGAAGTTAGCACGGGCTTGCGTGAGTTGAAATTCAGTTCTTCATGTGTATCAGTTCCCTTTATCCTGCTGGGGCTGGAAGCCGCCACAAGACGCTGAGCAGCAGATTAATCCAAGTGTTGTCAACGACAGTGATGAATTGAGGTTTAAAAGCCTACATTGAGATAAATTACTATTAAAACTCGGGCCTCCCCTCTCCTGATACTCAGAACCAAGAATTTGCGGAAGCACTGGGTCGCCTCTCATCACGCTCGCCCCCAGGGGGTGGCCGGGGTTTCTCGGTCACAGGCTTTTCCTTTGCTTTGTGCTTCTGCTGCCTCCAGGGGGGCCCTCCTCCCTGACTCTCTGCCTCCACTGCCCATGCACCTGCGCCCTGAGCACATGCACCTGTGCCCTGAGCACCTGCACCTATGTCCTGAGAACCTGTGCCCTGAGCACCTGGGCCCTGAGCACCTAACACCTGTGCCCTGAGCACCTGGGCCCTGAGCACCTACACCTGTGTCCTGAGCACCTGTGCCCTGAGCACCTAACACCTGTGCCCTGAGCACCTGCACCTATGCCCTGAGCACCTGCACCTGTGCCCTGAGCACCCGCGCCCTGAGCACTTGCACCTGTGCCCCGACTACCGGCACCTTGAGCACCCCCACCTGAACCTAAGCCCAGCTGCCCTGGACCTCCCAGGACCCAGACCCAGCAGAGCCCTGCTCCCCCACTTCCCCTTGGCCCGGATGCCCCTCCTCTGACCCCCACCCAACCACGCATGCGCTCCTCCCTCGGCGCCCTGGCCTCGCCGCTCCCATCACTGCCCCTGCTCAGAGGCTCAGCCGCCCATCCTGGGTGGTGGTGGTGCCACTTTTGTGGCCTCCCTGCCTGGAGTCGCCTTCTGACCCTGTCCCCGTCCTGCAAACTCCACACTCTTCCCATCACCCCCTGCTCCGCTCTCTCCGGGGATACCCCCTAAACTGCGTGGCTCTTCGTGGCGCAGCCCCAGCCTCACGGCACATCCACCCGCACTCCAGAAAGATGCTGCGGGTTCCCGGGCCACACCACGCCCCTCCACAGAGCGTCTTCTGTCCCCTCCTCGGCGCGCTGGCCCCGGGCCGGACCTCGCTCCCGCCGCTGAGCGCGGCTCCGTTCGTGCGGCTCGTGTGCTCTCTATCCATTCCTACTTCTCTCCCGGAGCTGCGCCGCGTGTCTGCACCCAAGCGAGGAGTGAGGGTGGACAGCCCGGGCTTGCGGTCAGCCAGGCGCACGGGCCAGGGGGGACGGCCACAGGGGGCACGGCGCTGCCCGGCCAGGCACTCGGCTTCCTCCCGTGGCCGGACAGAGCCTGCATCTGTGAGCCCGAGACCCCGGGCCCCGTTTCCCGCGGCCTCGGTGCAGGCAGGTGCGCCCGGCCCCCGACTCCCGGCCCGGGAAGCCACACGACCCCTCGTGAGCACGCCGTGCTAGGACCTCGCACTTGCAGCGGCGGAAGGCAGAGCGGACAGGAGCGCAGTCATGTTAGCTTATGCCCTGGACTAAGATACTGGAAGCTTCCTTCATTAAAACCGCGGTCCCACAAGCGCATCCTGGCGAACACGGGTAACGCGGCTCCTCCCCAGGGACACGCGGCCGTCCTGAGACGGAGGCGCTGTCTGCCTTATCAGATCTGATGGTTTTTCCAGGGGCAGCGAAAGCCGCCACTCCTGCCCCGTCCTCCTGTTTTTCCCCCTCCTCCCCTCGCCCCTCCCTCCGTCACCGCGCCCCAGTCTGGCCGCGACTTCCCAAGCGACAGTGAAAGACGTGGCCTTACGCGGAATCAGCCACTGCAGTTCCGGGGCGAATACTCAATTAGCTCCAGGCCAAGGGCTCCGGATCAATACCGCCTCCTCCTGGCACCACAGCGTGACAGACCCCCTCGTCAGGCGGCCCCAAGCCCCGGGTGCCAACGCCCTGCCCGACCGCTCACCTGCGCCATGATGGATACCTGCCCCTGGGTTCCGGAGCTGCAGCCTGTCCCGGGGAGCGTCCCCCTGTCCCCCCGCCACCCCCTCGCGAGGCTGGCAGGAGCGTGGCTGTCGCGTGAGGTTGCCGTGAAGCCGGAAGCCCAGCCGAACCTAGCCGTTTGGTGCCCAGCCCCGGGGCCTCAGCAGTAGAACAACAGGAACACAAGGGCCCGTGCGTCCGGGCACCGCCCCACCCCTGCCCACGTACACTCTCGAGCCACGTCCCCTCTGCGTGACCGCTCACCATCCGCTTGCACACCTTCAGTGACGGGGAGCTCACCTCTTGGTGAAAGACCCGGTCTCCTCTCCGGCCGGCTGTGACTGTGAGTGGGCTCCTCCTGAGGTGGGTTCTGCCTGATGGGTCTTTCAGGCCCCGGCCTCCCCCACCCTCAAACACGCCCTGCCCCCCGTGCTTCCAGTGGGTCCCTCGACCGTAAAGCGACCCCACGGTGTTGGCGCTGGAAGGCCTCCGCGGCTACACCAGCAACGTCCACCGTCGTAAGCTGCTGGGGGCGCACGACGGGCTGGCCCCGCGCTGGGCGCTGCGAATGTGTTATTTAAATCCTCGGAAGGGCGCCGCGAGGACGACGCTATCGTCATTCCCCGTTTTACGGCTGGGGAAACTGAGGCACTGCAGACTTAAGTGACTCGTACAGGGCCAGGTCACAGGTCTCACAGGGTTGGTCTAATCCTCTTTGAAGACCCAGGTGTTGCCGCCATCCCATCCTGTCCAAACAGAGAGTCCGCCCGCACCCTGGGCTCCGGCCACTCCTCACAGGTGCTCTGTCCCCGCCCTCACTCCCGGGTACTTACTTAACCCTTTGCCCGCCTGCTGCACCCACTCCTCTCCGGCAGGGGCCGGCTGAGCCCCACTGCCTTTGAGACACCCCAGCTCTGAGACTGTCCTTGCTTCTGTGGAAGGAACCAGTGACCCGAACTTCTATGGAGGCTGCTGTGGCCCAGACTGAAATGCCCCCAGCTGAGATATCGATCAAAGGAGAAGCTGAACGTCACAGAGGCTCTGCGAAGACAAGCGCAGGTGTACGTGTGGGAGAGAAGGCAAAGCAGAGGTGGCGGAAAAATCCCCAGACCAGGGGGAGTCGGGAGCCCTAGGTTCTTGTCCCAGCTCTGCCACACTCCTTGTGCTGTGTGGGGACGAGTCCCTTCCTCTGCTGGGTGTCACTTTCCCATCCACACGCCTAGGCTCCTACGGGCGGCTTCTAGACCCTCGGTACTCCCAGCCCTGAGAACACTTGGTGGGTCCCTCCGAGCGGCGGTCGGGGGGTTCTGGTCAGCAGCCCCCCCGGCACAGCCTGCTTCTGAGCCCCACGATGTCCCCACCTCCTGGCCACAGGTGCCGAGGACAGAGGAGCCGCGGCCAGAACTGAGCCTCAGGGGGCACTGCTGAGCACCGGGGTTAAGAAGGACGAGCCTCTCCCAGTACATCCAGACCAGCACCCATAGGCGGCGCGGCTCAGGGTGGGATGTGAGGCCCGTCGGCCAGCAGGTCGGGCCGCGGGCTCGGGGGGGGGGGGGGGGGTTGGAATACACGTCACAGTTAACTAACTGGAATTTAAATAAAAACTTAAAGAAAAAACGAAAAAAAAAAAAGAATACACGTCACAAACGGACTCAGAGAAGCAGAGTTTCACGGACTTTCTGACGAAGCCAGGACCCTCCGTGAAGGACCGTGCGAGGTCTGACCCGACGGCGTCCCGGGGCCCCCGCCACACGGAGTTGTGGGGGGCAGCTTCCGGGAACAGGCCGCTTGGTGCTCCGGCTCCTGCATGCCCTCCCCCCCCGCCGCCCCCCGCAAATCCCCCAGTCCTGGATCCCACGCAGGTCTCCGGCCACCTTCTGCCGAGTACGACATCGTTTTCAGGGGAAATTAATGCTTACGTTCCCGATTCATCTTACGTGGAAACTATCAAAACATCGCATCTGACGTAAAGTAACCTCCAGGAAAGGCTTTGGGCAGCTTCGCCAGGTTTCTACGTGTCTCTTGTTGGCATCGGGTTCTGGCCTCACAGCCCGCCAGAGTCTCACGGGTCGGTGCTGACACCACCTCCTCCAGGAAGTCCCCCGGCTGCCCCAGCCCCCTGGAGCTGCCTCTCCTCACAGCCCACAGGTCGCAATCCTCGAATCCTTGCCTGCAGACTCCGGCTGCCCCAGGACCCGGGCCAGACCCCCTCCCGCCACCCGGGCTCACCAGGTGCCTGTCGGGAGACCAGGCCCAGCAGAGGGGGCGGAGCTGGGGGGAGGCGAGGAGGGGGCCAGGGCAGGGCGGCGGCTCCCCAGACTCTCCTCTTCCTGGGTCGCACGCGCACAGATGACCCGGCGGCCACGCCCTGTGCCTCCCGCTAGAGGGAAGCAGGGGTGCGGCCCCCACCCCCACTCAGAGCGGGCGGATGCTGGCCAATCACTACGAGCTGACCTCGGCCTCGGATCAGGCCGCCTCCCCATCCGACACAGGCACACGGGGCCCGGCCACCACGTGACACCGAGCTGCATGACGACCCCGGGGGATGGTGTGACACGCCCCCACTCCTGTCCCCAAGCGCTGTGACCGGCCCCTGTTCTGCCAGACCGCACGGGTCACCCCTTCCACTCCGGGGCCACGGGGCAGAACTGTCACCTGACCGGGGACCGCAGCCGGCGGGCCGGAGCCGGGAGGTGGCCCGGGCCAGGCGGCCCCTCTCCCGCAACTCCTCCACATCTCCGGGGGCTTGGCCGGCCATGAGGCCCCTCCTTCCCGTTCTTCCTCTAAAGCAGATAAATGGAGTCACCTCCTTAGTGACAAGGGCCTGTGACAAGTGCCACACCACACCCCACCTCGCGTGTCTGCACAGGGCAACGCCCCTGGCTGGGCGTGGGTGCCTGTTCCCCTGAGCACACGGGGCCAGCCTTCCGTGCTGGAAGGACGGGGTCAGGAGGGTTATGTCCCGCAAGGGACAGTCCCCTCCCGATGTCCTCTCGGGGAACAGAGGCAGGCTGCTTCCACATGCCGCTGCCTGCAGGCGTTCTTGGGAGGAGCCCCAGGATGAGAGGTCAGGGAAAGAACATTCCGGAAGGAAGGCGCTTCCTCGGCCAGCGCCAGGACACGGGGAGGCGGCATCCTGTTTTGAAGACGAAGAAAGGGCCCTTCTGCAGAAAGTCTTGCACTCCCGCCATGGGTCTGTTTTGATCGACTTTTCTAACCCAAGGACGATGTCTAAGCGTGTTTTTGGTTTCCAGACACACGCCTGGACAGGGCTCGGCTGCTGGCTACCACTTTCGTGTGGGGCAGGAACCCGCTGGTGATTCCTGGGGGAGGCACGGAGACCCCCTGCGGCGGACGGGAGGCAGGCTCGTCTCCCACGCGCGTTCTCTGTGCGCGGCTCAGACATACGTTCACACACACGCACTACCCTCTGTGCCTGCCCACTCGTCACCTTTCCCTGTAACGTTTTCAGGCTTTGTTTTCCCTGTTCTGGGGCTCAGGAGCCCTGAAAGGACCCCTGAGAGTCCCCGCGGACTCCTGAGGGCATGAGTCCCGCCTGCCGAACGTGGCCCCGAGCCCCCAGGGACAAGCCCTCTGGACCCATCTGGACCCATCTCCGACCGTCGCAAGGGGGACACCTCGTGGTTCCTAGAAGCGGGGCCTCCCCTCTGTCGTAAGAAGCGAGCGAAGGGGACCTGGTCAAGTGACGCGTGTGTTTCCCGTGGTCTCTGGCGGACATTAGCAGGGGCTTGGGATGTGACCCTCATCTGACTGCAGTGGGAGAGCGAGAATTGTCACATGCCGACTGCCTGGACGTGAATTCACAAAACGGGCCCTTGGACCGCCTGGCGGAGGCAAAGATGTGATAGGGACCCCTGGGGACCCCACGCCCTCCCAGGCCCGCCCCTGAAGGGCTCCTTACTGGCCGGGAGGGGAGGCCTCGCCAGCCACGGCCGGCGTCCAAAAGGTGAGGCTGGCCCGAGAGCCGCATGTGGCCCTGGCAGGAGACGTGGCCGCCGTGAGCCTCTCAGGCAGGGTCGCCTCCTCCCAGCCCCGAAGGGGGCCGACGGGGCCCCAGGCGAGGACGCAGAACAGTGCGGTCAGCCCGGAGGTGATGGCCTGCCAGCGACTCCCTCCGGCCCTCTCCCGCCTTCCTCGAACACAGGGCGGCTCTCCGTGAGGTGTGTGTGAGTCCAGGGCTCTGGGGCCTGAGCCGCCAGCCACGGGGACGAGCCCTGATGATCCCCGTGACCGTCAGAAACCACCCAGCGCGTGCTGGGCAGAGTGTCCCCCGGCCTGGGAGACGTCAGATTAACTGAGCCCAGAAATACCCATCTGGCTTGTGTCAGAAGATGCATAGCAGGCGTGCTCTGTGGTCGCGCACACACTCTCACACGCGGGACACGTGCACAGACGCGTGCACAGGCTCAGTCCTCGCCGGGCGCCTCCTGCCCTCGCGGATTGCAGAAGCGCGGTCAGACGCTGGCTTCTTCCCAGAACTGACATGTCTCAGGGCCACGGCCACCCTCCGTTTTTGGGAAACTGCCTGATTTCTCGAGCACGGTTAGTATGGCATTCAGTCTCAGAGACCCTGAGGGCACGTCGCTGAGCCAGACCAGGCGGTTCCCAGACCCCCAGCCAGGGGACGAGGGAGGAAGGAGGATGCATGGGACATGGAGCCTTGTCCTCTGAGACCAGGTGCCCCGACCCTCCGGGGGGTGGTGTCCCGTCTCTGTGGGGGTGCCCTGTCCCTCCCGGGGGTGCGCTGTCCCACCCAGGGGGCATCCCGTCCCTCCCGGAAGTGTCCTGTCCTTCCCAGAGGTGTCCCGTCCCTCCAGGGAGGTGACCTGTCTCTCTGAAGGGTGCTCCGTCCCTCCGGGGGGTGGCCACAGAGTGCCGCCAGCCGGAAGGCCCTGACAAAGCCCGGGGAGGCTCCCACGTCCCAAGTTAAACCAGTGAAAGTCCCTTCCAGGACACTGAATGGTCACTAAGGGACTTGGGGTGGAAAGTGGCCGAGTGGTGATGCTAGGTCTGTCCGTTCTTCCCCGACTACGTCCTGGGAGCTCCTTGCCTGTCGGAGCTCTTCCAAGGCCTGGTGCTGGGGGTCACCCTCAGATTCCACCAGTTCCCCCAGACCCTTCCCACGGACCCCCTGAGCCAGCGAGAGCTCCTTTCTGCCTCCGTCTACCCCTGCGTCCACACACCTACGTGTTCATGTAGGTGAAACCCTCGGAGCACACAGCACACCGGCCAGTGCAAACTCTGTGTTTGCTGAACAGATGAACACGAGGTGACGGTGATCCTGGGGATGCGCACTGGGACTTCTGTGCCTTGATGTCCCCCGGGGAGCTCACTACTAGGGGGGCAATGATCGTGAAGACAGGACTAGGCAGTCCAAGCGGAAAGGGCTGAATCAGCCACTGCAGGAAGTTTGCTTTTACCTAAAGCGGGGACTCTGAGCCTCACGCGGATTTGCCGAGTCCACGGGGCCAGTGCCCGGTGGAGCCGGGACACGCATGTGTCACCCTCTCCCCCGTGTCCCGTGGGCTGGCGAGGGCGGACCCAGGCAGCGTCCACGGGGGAAGGTGGGGGGGGGGGGGGTGGAGGGCAGAGGCAGGGCCGCAGGGGCCCGCGGAGGAGGGTGTTAAGAGCCAGAAACAAACCTAAACCGTGTGGAATCCAGTCAGGCTGGGAGGTGGCTCTGGGGGGCAGGTCTTAGGAGAAACTGGGGAGGTCAGCATGGGGCCGGCTGCCGGGTCCTGGGGCGCGGAAGGCTGGTCCCGGGGACACCCCGGGGCAGCCGGGTCCATGACTAGTTCCAAACCTCCCCAACGTACGGGATGAGGGGTCCTCACCACCCGCCCACCCTTCAGTCACCCCCAAGGAAGGATCTGGGGACCCGGTCAGCCAGATGCTCCTTCCCGAGGGTTGGGTTCGGGTCAGCGTATGCTGATGGGGTCACAGTGCATTCCAGGCCCTGCGCTCGGCTCTGAGGAAACGTGAACGGTGTGAGGTGTGAGGACGAGAAGGTGACCCGGGACGGTGTAGGTGGTGCACAGACGGCAGGCGGGGAGAGGGGTGCACATTGCCCCCTCCATGCACCTCAGCCCAGCCCACCGGTCACAGGGGACTGACCGCGGGTCGGTGCCCAGCACTGGGCCCTGAGCCGCCCTCTCTGGCCCCTGCCCATCCCTCAGCGTAGGAGTCGGTCTCGCACTGAGACCGGCGCCGGGGCAGACCCGGCAGGCTCAGGAGCCGGATTCCATCCGGGCAGGGATCAGGATCCGGGGCATGGCGGAAGGCGGCGGAAGGCGGCGGAAGGCAGCGGAGGGCCGCGATCTCTGCCCGCACCCGAGGCCTCCGTGCGCCATCTTGCACAGACCCCGCAGGACGGCCCCGCCCAAGTGTCCCCAGGCCCCCGGAGAGGAGGCCGTGGGGGGAGAGAGCCAATATAAACCCGTCAGAGCTAACCCGTGCTGATCACTGGCTCCCTAAATCAAGAAGCTGGCAGATCTTCGGGGCGAGCATCAATCTTCCTGTCCCCGTGGTAAATACCATAATCCTTTTTCCAGTGTGGTTTAGAGAATGTAACTGTCACGCTCACGATTTATTTGAAAATATTCTGCCAGGTTATGTGAATAAATGGGGGCGTCCGCGTGCTTTTGAGCAGGTCAGAGCACTTTCCAGGGCGCGGGCCACCTCGGCGCGGTAGCTCTCCCTCGGCCGCCGGCTTCCACGCCCGGCCCTGCCCAGACGGCACCTGCCCAGACGGGGCCTGCGAACGGAGGCGAGCTCGCGGGCACGGAGGGCCGGTTTCCCAGCCGGCAGCCCGGCGACGGGGCGGTCGCGGCCTTCTCTTTCCCGTCTGATCGTTTGTTTTGTCACCCCGTGAATGCAAAAGCACGCTCCTGTCACGCGGGACTCGGACCTTGTGGGGTTCCCACGGACCACGCCCACCTCGTCACCACCTTGGGGACCTCTGCCCCGGTGAACAGCCGCGTGCTGTATGCAACGTGCTTCCGCACGTCTGTTATTTCCGCCGCCGTTTAAACCTTCACGTAGAAATGCCGCACAAACTTCCTCGTGGGTCAGGCGTGTCTCGTCGCGTGCGTGAGCCTTCTCTTACTGCGGATTCCGTTGGCGGTCAGAGCTTCCACAGTCCTGCCAAGTGCCCTCCAAACACACTTCACCAACAGGATGTGAGTGTCCCTTCTGCTCCATTGTGCTCGCGTTACTTGCTTTTCGGTTTTGCCAGGCCGATGGGTGGGGAGCCCTGCTCGTCGATTTCCCCGGAACCGGTTCTTGGGAACGTGGGCCACACTCGCTGTGTTTGCTGGTCCCGCGTGCCTCCTGCCCTGGGTTCTCTCTGGCCGTGCCTCTGTCCATTTTCCACCAGCGTGTCTTTTTCCTTCTCGTGGAATTTGGGGCTCTTAATTTTTGTCTTTTGTGACTTGCACGGACAGGCTTTCTTTCCCCAGGACTACACTGTACATCTTTCCTGTTTCCCTCTGACGTTACTGTGTCTGTTTCTCGCTGAGTCCTTGCCTCTAGCAGCTGTGGCCCACAGCTTTGTCTTCGGACTCTACGCTCTCTCCGCATGCGATGGGGACGCCAGGCCCGAACTTCACCTTCCCTTCTTGTCCTGGTGGGGGAGGGAGGGTCACCCTTCTTGTCCTGGCCCAGGGGGAGAAGCAAATATTTCCCTCCTGGTGGATTTGCTGAGATTTAAGCCCACACGCTGTGGCTCCAGAAACAGGGTAAAGGAGATGGGAATGGCTGGGAAGGGGTCTCTGAGGAGGTGACAGCTGATCTGAGACGTGGAGCAGGGAAAAGCCCCGGGGCCCAGTCCGGGAGTCTCATGAGGCTGTGAGGCTGGGTCACGAGGAGGAGGAAGAACGCGGTCAGGGGTGGGCCCAACAGCGGACGGTCTGCAGTCCTAGAAGCTGCCCCGGGATGCCGAGGAAGCACGGGATGGAGTCTGTTCGATCCTTTTCAAAGTTCCTGCTAGAACAGCTCAGCCTTCACGCCATCTTCCTGGAAACCTCCGTGCCACGAGAGCCAAGCGGAGAAGAAG
The DNA here is from genome assembly GCF_018350215.1 of Panthera leo. NCBI lineage: Eukaryota > Metazoa > Chordata > Mammalia > Carnivora > Felidae > Panthera > Panthera leo. The sequence goes on along the minus strand of NC_056692.1, from coordinate 944,227 downwards.
CGAGTGTGTGGGCTGAGCAAGAAAGAAGAAGATGAGGCAGAGGTCTAGGTGGACCGCCGTGCACCTGCGACAACACCAGGGCAGAAACAGGGAAAACAGAGGCCGGGCGCTGGCACAAGCCGGACGGCACACCTACCTTCTAGAACTCTCCTGGCGGGTCTAGGACGTCCAGCACCCCCGATTGGAGCGGCCGCCTCTGAGAGGCCCACCTGCCTCACACCCCAACTGTGCCCTTGGTCCTCTGCCCAGGACCTGTGACTCGTCTGTTCTCTGTCGTGGCCGGGAGTGGCGCACGCACCAGAAACCACGTCTCCCCTTGTCTCGGCTGAAGGCCAAGTTCATGTCGGAGCAGAGCCGGGCCCGGGGCAGGGGCAGCAAGAACGGAAGCAGAGGTGCCTTTTCAGAGGCTCCCATGCCAGCAAGCAGCGGTGGCATCGCCCACGGGGGGCGTCAGCGGGAGTCCTGCTGACAGGGAATGGCCAGGACGAGCCCCAGATGCCCCGCTCCTGCCGGGACGCCCCAGGGTGCAGGCGGCTCTGGCCGAGGAGCCCCCACCACCAGGAAGCCCCTTGGTCCGCGGGGGCCCGGCGCCACCAGCAGGGACCTACGCGAGCAACGGTGGCTCCAGATGAACCAAGCAGACCAAGTGACATCGTCCGAGCTCTTAAATCAGTTGTCACGGGCACCGCAGTCCAAAGAGGAACAGAGTGATTGCCTGCTGTGGAGAAACCTCACATACGGCCTGGCGTCTCCTCACGTAAGAGAGGCCACGTCCGGCTCACGGTCAGAAACTGCTCGTCAGGCCAAGAACCAAGAACACGACGATTTTAAAGCGGTGCTCGGAGGAAATGTCACAGCACTAAACACAGCAGAAATAAGGAAAGCCTCGTCTCCATCAGCTAAGTCCTTACCTCAAGAACCCGGAAAAGAAAAGCAAAATAAACCCAGAGAAGGAAGAAAACTAGAAAAATCAGAGCAGAAGTCAGTGACACTGAAAATAGAGAAATGGTAGAAAAAATCAGTGAAACAAACATCTGGTTCTTTGGATAAAAGTCGGTAAAATCTACAAACCTCTGGCAAAACTGACAAAAATGAAAAGAAACGCAGTTGTCCGATATCAGGAATTAAATGGGGAACGTGTACCTCATGCAGCCGTTAAGAGGATAACGAGGGACTGTTACAAACAACTCCTAATACAAACAGAAGAAATGGACCAATTTCCAGAAAACTTAACCAAGATTAAAGAAACGATCTAAATGGCCCCTAACCATTACAGAAGCCGAATTCATAATTAAAATCCCTCTTGAAAGAAATCACCAGGCCCAGAGGGTTTTATGGGAGAATTCTACCAAACGCTAAAAAAAAAAAAAAAAAAATTAACCCCTTTTCACAAAAAGACCCCCAGACGGTGAACAGACTCATGAGAAGGTGCTGGACATCACTGATCCTCAGGGAAATACGCAACCACACTGAGACACCACCTCGCACCCGCCAGAGTGGCTAAAATCAACAACACGACCAACAGCAGGTGCCGGCGAGGATGCGGAGAAAGGGGAACCCCATGCACTGTTGGTGGGAGTGCAAACCGGGGCAGCCGCTCTGGAACGGTGTGGAGGGTCCCCCAAAATTAGAAATAGAGCTATCCTATGACCCAGGAATCCCTCTACTGGGTATTTACCCAAAGGAATGAAAACCCGTATCTTGAAGATACCCGCACCCACACGTCCGCCAACAGACGAGTGGGCAACGGAAACGTGGCACATACACAGGGTGGGACGGCACTCAGCCCCACAGCAGGAGCCCCTGACATCCGGCACGACGTGGGTGACCCTGCAGGACGCCACGCTGGACGAAACGAGCCGGGCACAAGACTGATCTCACCGACGTGTGGATTCTGAAAGTCGAACTCACAGAGGTGGACAGCAGAGTGGCGGCTGCTAGGGACCAGGGGTAAACGGGCAGATGCCGGGTCAGGGGGACAAGGCTTTAGTTATGCGACACGGAGTTCTGGAAACCCCACGTGCAGCGTGACTGCAGCCCGTCCTAATACAGTGCCCACTGGGGATCTGCCCACAGAAAAATTGTAAATGTTTCAGCACACACAGAAACCACTCCGTCCGCCGGGGGACGTGAGCAGTTCACGGTGTGCGCACACGGGAAAACATCACGCTGCGCACGGCAAACAGAGACGCTCTTTGTCAATCACACGGCATCGGAGCTGGGGGAAAATTAACTCCAACTTTACACAATCTCTTTCAGAAAACACAAAAGGAGGAAGCATTTGCCAGCTCGTTTCATTAAAAAAATTTTTTAAAGTATTTATTTTTGAGGGAGAGACAGAGCATGCGTGGGGGAGGGGCAGAGAGAGAGGGAGACACAGAATCCGAAGCAGGCTCCGGGCTCCGAGCCGTCAGCACAGAGCCCGACACGGGGCTCGAACCCACGAACCGTGAGACTGTGACCTCAGCCGCAGTCAGACGCTTCACCGACTGAGCCCCCCAAGGCACCCCTTGCCAGCTCGTTTTATGAGGTCACTATTTCCCTGATACCAAAGCCAGACAGAGTCCACAGAAAGAAAGATACAGACTAATATCTCTCATGAATTAAGAGGCAAAGGTTCTCAACAACGCGTGATGGAGGTGAATGCTATTCTGTATCACGATCGAGTGGGATTTATTCCAGGTACCCAGGGTTGGCTGAACATTCAAAAGAATCGATGTAATCCACGGAACCAACAAGCTAAAGAAAATTCCTATGACTGTATCAGTTAATGCAGAAAAAGCACTCAACGAAATCCAATATTCACAATTTGTTTTTAAACCAGGAAGTCAGAGATAGAATGGAATTACCTCGCCGATAAAAAGCAGCTACCAAAGCAGCAACTGTTCGCGTTATATTTAATGGTTAAAAACGGTGTTTTCTCCCAAGGACGAGGAACGAGGCACAGATGTCCCCACGTTCTTGTCTGACTCGGTGTTGGAAGTCCCAGCTGCGGCAGCAGGCAAGGGGAACAGACGTACGGTCCGGACAGGTAGGAGTAAACGGTCTCTGTTTGCAGGTGACGTGATTCACTGGGCACAACATCTCGAGAGATCAACAAAACACTCTGATATACGAGCTCAGCGCGTTCTCAGGCTACAAGACCAACTCCCCAAAACCCATTTCATTTCCCTACACTAACAACGAATGTGCTGGAACCGAAATTAAAAGCACAAGGCTGTTGACAACCACCTCGGAGGCGATGAAATCCTTAGGTGCACGTTTAACAAAAGGTGCACGGGGTCGGCATGCTGAAAGTTACGACACGCCGACGGAAGACGTCACGAAGACCCAAAGAAACGGACGGATGAGCCACGTTCATCTAACGGAGCTAAACGAGCCCCACGTCGATCTGCGGGTTTAACGACGTTTCTGTCAAAACACCGGCAAGGTTTTCACGGACGTGGACAAACTTATTCTGAAACGCATACGGGGAGTCACAGACCCCAGCATAATTAAAGCGATCTTGGCCGAGAGGGAGAGAGGGGGATCACCGTTCGATAGCACTGTCACGGTAATTAAGGCAATGCCTGTGGCACCCACGGGGGAGACAGATCAGTGGGACGGAACCCAGAACCCAGCCCACAAAAGCACATCACTGACATTTGATGGAAGCACACAGTTCAGTGGAAGAAGGACATTCCCGGGCAGAAACTGTACCTCATCTAAGACCTCATGCCTCGTCCAAAAATTAACTCGGAATGCTCCATGGGATTCAATTACAACGCAAAGCGATAACATTTTTCGGGGGTGGGGGGGAAATTGGGGAAAATTTTCGAGACCTGAAGCTAGGCAAAGAGCAGCTGGGCTCAGGGAAGGGAAACCGGGAGGCTGGATAGGCGGGAACACACCAGAATGTGGGAGACTCGTAAAACGGAAGAAAGGGCGAGCTTCGGACTGAGAGGAGGTGTTTGCAAGCCGTGTCTACAATAGAGAAAGAAGCTTCCGAACTCAGCAGCAAAGAACAAACGAGCAGCCCAGTTAGAAAATGAGCCAACTGGGCTGACGGCTCAGAGCCTGGAGCCTGCTTCCCATTCTGTGTCTCCCTCTCTCTGCCCCTCCCCCGCTCATGCTCTGTCTCTGTCTCAAAAATAAATAAACGTTCAAAAAAAAAATTAAAAAAAAAAAAAGAAAATGAGCCAAAACACGTAATTTGACGTTTTACTAAAGACGACACATAAATGAGAAACAGCGCGTGAAACGAAGCTGGACGCCATGAGTCGTCGGGAAAACGCACTGAGCGCTCAGCCAGACCGCGCCGCACACACGCCCACCGGGACGGCCACAGCGGACGCCACCCATGAGACACGCCGGCTCGGGCACGGACTGCCGGCGGGGGTGCAAAGCGGGCCGTGACTCTACAAAGCGGCTCGGCGGCTCCTGCTGTTAGGCTCCCCAGCGAGCGCACGCTTAGACTTTCGTCCCAGAGAAATGAAAACGGTCCACAGAAACTCTGTGCACACCCGTTCACGGACGCTTGACTCACAGGAGCCACACACTGGGATCGAGCTGGATGTCCTCGGACGGACGCAGGGTCAGGGGCACCCCCGGCGCGGGCGCCGCTCGGCCACAACCGGGAGCCGAGGACCGAGGCACGCGGCGCCTAGAGGGCTCCCCGGGGAAGGAGCCGGGCCCCGAGGGCGCGTGCTGTGCGGAACCACTCGTACAACACTCGCAAGTGACAAGACTTCAGAAGTCAAGAGCCGGCGGGTGATGGCGCGGGGTCACGAACGGGGGCGAGGGCACGAGGGGGGCGTGTGGCCGGAGCAGCAGGGGGTCGTCTCTGGGACGGACACACCACATCCGGGCTGGCCACCGGGGTACTGGACGGGCGAGTCTGCACGCATGACACGCACACGCACAGATCGGGACGGGCAGCCGCGGGAGACCCGACACGCGGACCGAATCCGTGTCGGCGTCCTGACCGCGATGTCACAGTTCAGCTTTACAGAACGTCACCACGGGAGGAAAGTGGGTAAAAACACACAGGATCTCTCCGTTATTTCTTAAAACCGCGTGTGGGCCTATAATCACCTCAGTAAAAACTCCAATTACGAAGAACGTTAAACGTACACCTGCCATAAAATCCCGCCACTCCACCCCCCTCAGTCTGTACCCGAGAAAAATGCAAAACCGTGGCTTTACAATGACTCACAGGTGAACGCTCACACCTGCTTTATTTGCCATCGCCCCGAACTAGAAACAACCTGAGCGTTCACCAACAGGTGAGGGGATAAACCAGTTGTGTCCACGGGATGGAGTACGATTCGGCCGGGTACTGAGACTGGAGGCCACGCGGGGGGTTCAAGCCAGAGGGAAGGAAGAGAGGGCACGGCAGGATTCCGCTTACAAAACCCCAGAAAACACGGACCATCCGCAGTCAAAGAAGGCAGGTCGGCGGTCAGCTGGAGGCGGGGACGAGGCAGCAGGGAGCTTCCCGGTGACCGCGTGTGTTCACTGTCCTAACTGCTGACGGCTTCGTGGGCGAGTGCGCGGCAGGCTGACCGAAACGTACGCCTGCAACGTGCCCCGTTTATCGAGCCCCAGTAGAGCGGGAACAAAAGGACCGAGTGGCTACGAATGAGAGAAGAGATTAGGTGCATGTGTTTAAACGCCCAGGTGAGGGGCGGGCAGGTGTGAGGCTAAGAAGAAGCAGAGGAAGGAAGGAGCAGCGAGCACAGTCTCCACACAGAGGACAGACCCCCACGTCCACTCCTGGCCCGAGTCCGAGTCCAGACGCAGCCGCTGTCCCGGGTCAGGACTCAGGGCCGCGAGGCAGGACGGTCCCAGAACAAGAGAAGAACAGGGAGCAGGGTACCTGACCAGGAAGCAATGTGGGTGACACGTGAGGGCAGGAGCCGTGGGGACAGACTAACTGCAGAGCCCACGATGACCCCAGACACGGTGAGCGGGACACAGGGGCCCTTCCGCAGAGCCATGCAGGCGACAGGCGCCGTGTCACCAAGAAGCACCTGCCAGGCAGGAGGCGGTGTGGGGCTGGCCTGGAGGGGACGGCGGCCTGGCCGGCAGGGGGTGGGGAGCCTGACCCGCTGGAAGATTCTCCTGCCCCCTCGCCAGGCACCGCAGACCCGCGGGAGCCCCGTGAACGTGCAGCTCGCTCTGCGGGGATACCAAGCCTGGACCCCACGTCCCCGTCCCCGTCCTGCACGGGAGAAACACAGCTGCTTGGCGCCACGTGGCGGGCCAGGGTTTCCGCTCGGGACGAGACCCCCGGAGAGCCCCTCCCCGGTGAGGGGAGGCTGTCCCTCAGCCCGAGCGGATGAGGTCCACCCCAGGACACCCGCTCCCGCAGCACTGCCGGCAAAGCACACCCTGCGCACGCGGTCTCTCCCCGCGCGTCCCGCATCTTTGGGAGAACCTACAAAGATCGGGGCGCATTTGGCAGGTGGGGCTTTGCACGGGAAGCAGGGATGGTGTGTTTCCGGGTTAAGATCAGCTTGAGCGGAGACCGTCCCTCTGTGGGAGGGAAGCGCACAGACAAGTGTGTGCAGAGGCATGTCGCACACCGTGAAGCGCCGTCCGGCCGGCGGTGGTTCCTTTGTCTGCAGGACCCCTCCCCCGGGGCCCTCGGGCCCCGTGAACGGTCCTGCGGACGGAGGGACGCGGACAACGAGCTCAGTTAACGGTTGAGGCCCGAGGGCAGGCCCCACAGACGCCAGGACACGGGACACGACCAGGACTGCGTGCGGCACGAAGGGGGAAGGGTAAGAGGAACCCAGGTACACGCGTGCACGCACACACACGCACATGCACACAAGCACACACGCGTATGCACATGCACACAAGTTGCACACAGGTACACACGGGCACCCAAGCACACGCATGTGTACACGTGCACAGGAGCACACACGGACACACACGCAAACACACATACACGCACACGTGCACACACGCAGCTCCCGGAATGCAGGAGTGAGGGGGTCTCAGAGCCCAGCCTGGAGCCCCCGGTGCCTGCAGGCATGGGGTAGCTGCTCTGAGGGCGGGGCCCCCCGCTCCTGGCTCCCTGCAGGGGCTCCGTGCACCCATCCCTGCCCGGGGTTTGGAGGGTCTGAGTCTGGCTCTGCGTGGGGCCCGGAGGCTCCTTGCCGACCCCGGGGGTTGAGGGCCCTGACCCCGTGGCTGAGCTGCCCCGGCCAGGTCACCCGGACAGAGCGGGTCGCTTGGGGAACCGCAGCGATAATTTTGTGGGGGGTGATGGCCAGGTTCTGCAGAGGCGGGGGGGCCTGCAGAGGCCTCCGGGGCTCCCGGGAAGCCGCTGGCCCGGCTGTGCACACCCGGGGTGTAGACGCACGCTTGCGTGCAGAAGGAAAGCGGGGCCCGGACCCGAGAACTGGGCGCCCGGGCCGACCCAGGGAGGGGCTGTGGGGGGGGAGGGGCCGCGACGTGGAGCCCACCGGTCTCGGAGGGCATCCGCCGGGGCTTCCGGTGCAAACAACGGTTACTTAGGAATAAACAGAGCATATGCCCGACCTTCGTGAAGAGAATTGCACCCTGTGGGGCGAGGGCAAGGTGAGAGACGAGGTCTTTCCCAAGACGAGCACACAAGCCGTGGGGAGAACGGGTCACTGGTTTAGTTTAGCTTGCAAACACAGCTGCCCTCGGATCGGTCCCAACGGTATTTTTCTGGACGCGGTGGATTCTGGAGAAGCAAACAGATGACGGTTTCAGAGGACATTTGAGGGCTAAAAAGAGCGAGACAGAAGGCCTCACCTGTTCGACGTTAGAACGCTTTATAAAATAATAATTAAAAAATAATTAAACATGCATGATGTCGGGAAACTGGGTAGCACGGAAGAATTCTAATCTAGTCCCCCCGCCCCCAACGCCAAAGCAGATGCCTCAAAGAGCTAAATCTCTTTTACAAAAGATAGAAAAGTTAGCACAAGATGAAATATTTATCATCCTCGTGAAGAAAGACCGCTCCCAGCTTTGAAGCAAAGCAAGAAACCGCAGAGGGAAACACGGGCGGGTGGCAGCGAGAACAAAGAGAAAACTCCCGCACGACAGGAGGAGACGCGGGGGGTGGGGGTCGCTGCCAGCTGGGGCGGACGGAGGGTCGATGGCTGTGCCAAGCGAGGGCTCGTTACCGTTGGTAAGAGGGGGATGCGACGACCCCGCGGACGGTAAGCACGGCGTCCAGGCAGGCTGTCCACGCGCGGGGCCCCCGCTGTGTCAGCAGCGCTGGGAAAACGCGTAGCCCCGCCGGTCATCAGGGCAGTGGACGTCGCGGGGCCGGGCACCACCTGGGAAACTGGCGGGAAGCACCCTCCCGAGACGCACACGTACAGCAAGCCGCCGTGGCGAGGTCGGGATTGGGGTGTGGGACGTGGGGTGCGGGTGAGCTCGGTTCCTGGCGGGGGCCAAGCAAACATCGCCACGCCGGACGCAAACGGTGTGCGGCAAGGTCAGAAATACTCGTCCCGTTTCTGTTATCAATGGATGTTTTCATTGTATCTTCTAGCTATCGTTTGAACCCAGGAAGACCATTGAAGCTCACGCACAGCCCGCATGCTTCTTAAACCCTCGTTCGTGGATTTTTGCCGATTCCTTTGTCCACAATCTATACCAAGGTTCCCGCATCGTCTCCCTGCCCCCAGTTCATTTTATCTTGCCTGAATGAATTAACCAGAATGTCCAGACGAGATCGAGTTGAACTACCTTAAGTCTGCTTAGGAACCTGCTTGGGTGTTCGTTAATTACCGTTCATTAATTGTCAGTGAGATGATAAGAGGAATTTATTTTTGTTCCTCGTTTTGAAGCTACTTTACCGGTGCTGATTCGTCTCTTACTTACGTGTCACCCTGTGGAAGAATCCTTCCATCAAGCTCTTCTCTGTTCTAAATGGTTGAATGCTACCGCATTATTTTCCAGGTAGCTGTGAGCGTGCTTTCACACCCCTTACTTCATCCTGCCCGTTGAACAAATCACGAGAACTCCCCGCAGCGGCAGAGCGGGGGCCCCACCCCAGGCCTCCGGCCCCCGGCCCCCACGTTGTCTGATCGAGTCTTCACTCTGAGGAGATGCGTCCTGGTTCACAAAGGCTTCAGAGCTGCCCGCAGCTGTGTGATGACCAGTGCAGGGGAGCAAATTCTGCCACCCCAGGGTCTGCCTCTCCGGCATATTGATTATCTTAAGCTGCCGGTTTTTAAGAAAATGCAGACACAAGAGCAGCTCCGAGAGCCCGCACGAAGCTTCCCTTCTGTAAGAGCCATTTCCACGTATGAGGGAATCTCAGTTTGTAAGGGTGTCCCCCTGGCTGTGCTGGGAAGAAGGGGTGACTCCAAACCCCGGGAAACTCTAATCAGGGCAGGAGGCATGGACTCAGATCTGCATGACAGCCTCACCCTTGTTCACTGTGCTTCCCTGGCAACCTGCCATAACCGACTCCCTACCCCCAACCTCTGTCTTTAGCCGAAGATGGTATTTAAGGTGACGGCTTTGGCCATTTCCCGGAGTTACCGTTTTCCTCGGTCTCTCGGGTATAAGCAGGAGGCACACGTGTAATCAAACTTTTGTCCGACTCACTCCTGTCAGTCCGTCTCACGTTGCTCTGACGCTCAGACCAGCTGGAAGAAGCCTGAAGGGCAGAGGAAAATTCTTCCGTCACGACGCCGGCACACACGGGCAGTTGAAGGTGTTTTCGGATAGAACGCTTTCTGCCTCTGAGCATTTCAGGGCAGTGGTGGTTCAGCGGGTCTCAATGACAGTGGTGAAATAGTACCAAGCATCTGCAAGAGTGGCTCTTGATTTAAGAAACTGGCAAAGACCAGAGAATTAATTGCCAACGATCTCTCTTTGAAAGAAAAACAAGATGCGTTTGACTACGATTTCACTGAGGCCCAAGGACAAGTGGGGAAGGAGAACCCCACACTCTGCACCCGGACATTCTTCTTGTTCTCCCTCCTGCGGCCGCCCTGGTGACAGTCGGTGCCTCCCGGGCCTCCCGTGGGCTCCCCTGCAGACAGCCGCCAAGCCTCCTCTGGAACCTGCCCGCCCCCATCCGCTCCCTGGCTGCTCTCTGCCGCGTGGGGGGGAGGACTTTTGTTCTGCTCCAATTAGCCAGAACAGTTACTCCTCCCTGGGATCCAAGCAGAGCACAGGACGGCTCCTGGGAAGCGCCATTCCCGCTGCCGAGGCAGCTCGGCGCGAGCCGAGTCACCACCTCGCCCCACCTCGCCCCACCTCGCCAGCTACCGCTGATGCCCGCATTTGACAGACGGATGGACAGATACATTGCCTAACATGCTCGTGGCTAAGAAACGGCAGAGTAGAAATTTCCAAATGAGCTCCGATATGATCCCAGACCCGAAGTTCTCTTCACCACATCACACTGCTTTCCTGTAAGAAATCTCTTCTTTCAAGCCCGAACTAGAGATTTCAAACACCTACAACCAAGGGAGTTACGTGTGCATTTGTTTTAAGTAACTTGAAGCTTCTGGGCATGGAGATCTTGTGGGGCTGCCAGGTTGGGTAGGGGACAGGGAATCCTGCGCTGCCCTCACTCCATTTTGGTCTAACTGTCACAAAGCAAGCCGAACCTCCTCATCCCTTCGGTGACCCAAATGCAGAGCAGAGCGGTGGGTGGGCGGGTGCCAGAGGAACGGGGGCGGCCCGGACTCTAGCGGGGGGTCCGGCTGCCCTGCCCCCGGGAGCGTCTGCGGCTCTGACCGCCCGTGGGCCCCAGGCCCCGTGGGGCACGTGGAGACTGGTGGAGCCCTGCTCCGGGGGGCCCAGGGGCCCTGCCAGGTGAGGAGAGGCTGAAGCGGGGGAGAAGGCCAGCTGACCCCGTTCTGGATGGGGGGAGGCCCTGGGGGACAGGACCTACACGGGACCGGGAGGGAGGGACAGACGTCGGGGCTGGAGAAGAGTGGGAACACCTGCCCGGAAGGCGGGGCTGTGGGTGGAGTCGAGAGGCTAGTTCACAAAAGGGGTGCAGAGACGCTCCGCCCTGGGGGGAAGCTGGTGTCCCCCGGAGCTAGAGAAGTGACCGGCCCAGGGTCCCACAGCCTGCGGTGCAGAAGTGGGGGGAACCCAGCGAGGACTACAGCTCTTCCGATGGGCTGTGGTCACCGGAGCAGCTGTGCCTGCGGGGCCCCCCCAGCAGGTGGGGCAGGTCCGGGGCTCCACAGGTGACCTCACCCCCGGGGAGAGCCGCCGGCCAGGGCGGTGAGAGGCCCCGGGACCCTGAGAGCAGAAGAAATACACCTGGAAGTGGTCGCAATCGGTAGAAAGGAGCCCGCACACGCCCCTGCTCACCAGGGCCCCACTGTCTCTGCCGGCAGCGTAGACGCGCTCCGTGATTTCTGTCCTAAAACGGCCTGTCACTTCCCGATCCACCTCCCTCCAGCTACCACCCCGTCTCTGCCCCCAGGACCCCCAACAAGGCTGGTGAGTGCCATCTGCACTCGACACCCTCACCTCCAGGCTCCCGTCCCACCGCCCCTGGACCCAGGTTTGACCTTGACCCAGTGTCCCCTGCTCTCTGCTCTGCCCAGACCACTGCCGGGGCCCTGAACAAATAGCCCAAGATGGGCCAAGGCGGCGTGCAGATCATTTTGAGCTGAAAACAACCAAGGCCCAAAAAACTCGGAAAGAAACACTGACCTCCCCCGAACTGCCTAAAAGTTTAGAAAAATTCAGGAAGAGCGCTATCTCTGGGGATGACGACGTCATACTCTGAACGAGGCGGGGGGACGGGAGGAGCCCAGCTGGCCCGTCTGATCAGGGTCCCCTGCGCCCCATCATTTCCGGACAGCCCAGCAAACACCTGCTACCAAACATTTGGTCTTTTTCATCTTCCTTTGAACGTCATCCCTTCCCTTTGACCTCCCGGAGCCCCGCCCCTTCTCCTCAGTTCCCACGGAGGCGCGCCTCATCACACATTCACGGGACCCCGTGTCCTCACCCCAGTCCTTCCCAGGCTCCCTGAAGGCTCACTCCTCCCTGCACAGATTGGCAGATGGGGACACAGAGAGGGGGGACTCCAGGGAAGAGCTTCCGAGGGACAAGCCCCACTCGTCCCTCCGCAACCCCCCCACCTTGCTTAATTCCGCATTTAGCCATTCTAATTAATGAGCAAACATTCTTTGCAAAACAATGTTTAAACACCTTAGGATTAATTTGATCAGATATTTAATTAGCCTATAATTAATCATCTAAGCTTAATAAATTGAGCCCGGATCTCTGGGAGTTGGGTTTGTCCCAATGACTTCTAAAATAAATACGTGTTGGAGGCGCAGACTTCCTGCTCCCACTCAGAGCCCGGGGGGAGGAGGGACCGGTGGCCCAGGCGCCCTGCTGCCCCCGCCCCCAGCAAGCGGCCTGAGCTCAGCCTCTGTGGGGAGCGGCCAGTGGGCCGAGGGGCAGGGCCGGGAGCACAGCGCTCGAGGCCGGGGAGGCCGGATAAGCTGGCAGCTGCGAGACGGTCCCGCCGCCCTAACCGCGTGCGTCCGTGCACACCGAGTCTGCCCTGCAAGCCGCACCGGCTTCCCCGGTGGTGTGGGGAGGGCTCCCCCCGCCGGTCTCCCCGGGCCCTGAAACAGGCTCAACGGGGTCTCAAGGAGGGGCCAGGGAGCTTGTAGACTGTGAATCAGACACCAGCGAGGAGGGCCCTGTGCCCCCGGGCGCCTGGACCCTCTCTCCACTGCCGTCAGGGTGCCCCCAGCACTGGGCTTAGCAGACACTTGACAGGTGACCCAATCTAGCAGCAAGGCGGGTGGGGGGGGGGGGCCCATCCGGGAGCATCTGAGGAGCTGAGGGCTGACACCTGCAAGGACCCGGAGAACCCCAGGTGGAGCCACAGTCCTGACGGGCCTGAGTCCCGCCCCTGGGGTACTGGGTGGGAGGCCAGGGCACCAGGGATGGGTGCTTCCCGAGCACGGGACAGATGAGGTCCCCAAGGGCAGGACCACTTCCGACGGGCCAGGCCCCGGTCTAAGACTCACTCGTGCTCACGCCTAGAGCCCTTTGAAGAAGCCCCGTGGCTGGGCAGGGCCAGGCCCCCCAGCGATGTGGAAACTAAGAATCAGAGCCAGCGAGAGGCGGGGGCAAGAGTTGACGCAGGGGCGAGAGACAGGGGGCAAGAATTGACGCAGGGGTGAGAGACAGAGATCAAGAGCTGCCGCAGGGGTGAGAGACGGGGGTCAAGAGCTGACACAGGGGTGAGAGATGGGGGTCAAGAGTTGACACAGGGGTCAAGAGTTGACGCAGGGGTGAGAGACAGGGGGCAAGAGCTGCCACAGGGGTGAGAGACAGGGGTAAAGACTTGACGCAGGGATGAGAGACAGGGGGCAAGAGTTGACACAGGGGCAAGAGACGGGGGTCAAGAGTTGACACAGGGGCGAGAGACGGGGGTCATGAGTTGACGCAGGAGTGAAAGACAGGGGTCAAGAGTTGACACAAGGGTGAGAGACGGGGGCAAGAGTTGACGCAGGGGTGAGAGACGGGGACAACAACTGGCCGCAGGGGTGAGAGACGGGGGGCAAGCTGCTGGTGGGGACCCACTCTCAGGCTGAGGGAGGGTGGCTGGGGTCCTGGAGGGAGGGTTGGGGCGGCCCCAGCTCACCCGGGGAGCCGGCTGAACTTCCGTCTGTCTCTGGGTCACAGGGGATATCAGGCCAGAGCCCTAACTTCCCGGGCCGCCGCCCTCTGACCAGAGGGCAGCAGGCTCTCTGCAGCGGCCTCTGCTCCGATGGCATTAGCCCCAAACGGACACAACCCCTGACCAGCGACGCGTCGGCCAAGGATTGATTAACTCCGGCCGGACTTGGGGGCTGCCCAGTGACTGCGTTGCCCGGAGTTATTTATGCTGCCCCATTAGCTCGGGAAAGGCAGGATTCATGGAGCATCATGGCCTGAGAACCCAGTGAAATTAATATCCCTGTGACTGAAATACACGCCAAGCCGGGGCCTCCGCCAGTGAATCGGGAAGGAAGGGGGTTCCAGGCTCCCTGGTTCGAGAAGAAAAGCTTTGGCCGGTGAGGAGAAGGCACATCCACAGCCCATCCCTCTGTCCATCCACACAGCTGGCATCTGTCCCGTTCGTGTCACCCCGTGAAGCCACGGCCGCAGCGCCCTGCTGGGGTCCCAGCCCCTGGGCTCCACACCCCCAGCTGCCCTCCATGTAGCTCCCGCACGTGGCCTGGGGCACAGAACCAGGAGCAGCGGAGGCTCCTGAAGGGTGGGGAGCCCCCCCCTCCGCTTCTGGCTTCCGTCTGTTCCGGGAGGAGCTGAGACCCTTTCCCCCCAGGGTCTGCCAGAGCCGGGGCTGGAGAAGCAGGTGGCGCTGCGCTGGGTCCCAGCAGAGGGGTGCCACCTGCACAGCTGCTGCACGGTCTCCAGGCTAAAAGCTACAGGACAAGAAGGAGAGCGCGAGGCGTCAGGCTAAAGACGGTCACGGGGTGGGAAAAGTACAGTGGTTTACAGCAGGAAGAAGGTGAAAACACACAGCCGTTTGCTGGGATGAAGTGGAAACGGAGGGACAACTGAAGGAGTTCATTCGGCTGCCTTGAATACAGCCCGTCTGTTGTTTTCCCGTCGGAAGCACGCATTTTGCATAACCACAGAGAAAAATGGTAAAACCCGAGTTGGCCGCGTGCCCCGAGAGAGAACGCGGCCCCGTGACTCCGTGGCGGGGTTTGCCCACCGGCCGAGTCCGGTGGGATGTGCCCTGTGGACTGAGAAAAGCAGACAGACAACAGGCACAAACAGCCCTGTTCCGTGATCACGGTGCCGGTGGCCTCGTTACCCGGAGCCTGCCGTGCGTGTGCGTCAGGATGAACGCGGCGGGAACCTGTGCTCCGTGCTGGACACGCAGCCAAGGCCCCCTGCCGGTCCTCAATCGCGTGGTGCCCAGAACCCGGAGGGCACCTCTCCACACGCTCCGTCCTCCTGTGACTGGCTCCGGACGGGTTGGTCTACCTGCCGTTTCCTCCTGGCCGGGAGCCGGGGACGGGCGCCAGGTTTTCCCTTTTCCGAAGCGGTAACACGTGCGCGTGAGCATCCACGGACCACGCCACGCAGCCGGGGACACCGGAAACAGGGTGCGGGAGGAAGGGGAGCCCCGTCTGGGCTCCGTGTCGGGGTGCAGGACCCCAGGGCTGTCCGAACAGCTCCGCGGACTGCACGGCTGCAGAGCGGTGGCATCTCCGTGTCTCGGGTTCCGGAGGCTGGAGGGGGCGGGTCTGCTCCAGGCCCCTCCCCCTGCCCCTCCCCCTGCCCCTCCCCCAGCTTGTAGGCACCGTCCCCCTCCCCCTCCCAGGAGCCTCTTCCCTCTGCACCTTCTGTCCCAGTTTCCTCTTTATTATTATTACTTTTTTTTTTTTTTTTTTTAAAGGAGGCTGGTCATATTGGATCAGGCTCCAGCCTGAAAGCCTCATTTTAACGCGATTATCTGTCAAGACCTCTTTCCAAATCGGGTCACGGGCTGAGAGACTGAGGTCAGGACCCCAGCACGTAGGTTATTGGGAGCAGGGACACGACTGGACCCACACAGGCTAAGATTCCCCTGCTACTTGTGTGCCTGCCTGTCCGGCTCCTTCTGGAGTGCTGGGATAGGAGGGGCGGGTGTGTCAGGCCAGGGTTCCTCTCCCGGTCCCTGGCCGATGTGTCCATATGGCACAGGGGCCTCCTCGTCCCTCCACAACCCGGGGAACAGGTGCTTTGGGCAAAGGCGTTTTCAGCAGCAGACCTGATGATTTTCCGTCCCCAGGTGTCACCTCTGCACGGCACCCCTCTTCCATCCAGAAGGTTGGCCCCTGGCTCCAGGCTCCTGACGCCCCAGTCAGGACTCACACATCTGGCCGTTCCCTCAACAGCCCCTTACTGAGCACGTTTGCGGCACAAGGCCCCACCTGGGGCCCAGGGTCACAGCAGCAACAGGCGAGGGCTGCCTTCCAGGGGCCCCAGCCCGGCACTGGGGACAAACGGGAAATGGGAGGCTCCCAGCCAGGGGGACAAGGTCTAAGAGGGGAGGCACAGGGGCCAGTGGGCTGCAGACACAGGAGCCCCATCCTGTTGCCCGCACCAACCTCCTTGTCGCCGGCCAGGCACACACACACGGAAAGCATGCCACGGAATAAAGGAACCGTCGAGGGGCACGGCCCGGCACTTTACAGATCGACTCTGGACCTCGTGGCAGAGCCCCCTCACCCCTGACTGGCCAGTCACCGTCCTGTCGGGGGCTTTTTGGCAAAAGGAGGGATTTTCAGATGCTCCACGGACAGCAGATGAGATCCTGGAAAAAACATCACCTTTACACAAGGGGCAGGCAAACCGTGGCCTGCAGACCCAATCCCCCCCACCCCCCCCCCCCCCCACCCCCGCCCTCCAGAAGTAAAGCTTTGTTGGAACAGCCACGCCCATCTACCTACGTTTTGTCTGCGGACCGCAAGGGCGGAGGTGAGCGGCTGCGACCCGGATCTCACGGCCTGAAGAGCCTGGGGTACTCACTGCACCCCTTACAGAAAACCCGCGCCCGCCCTGCCTTCACCCGTGAGGACCGCAAAGCGGAAGTCACCCCAGGGGTGGTACACGACAGCCTACTAGCGACGAGTTGGGCGGTGCGTCCCGGGCGAGTGCCGGTCCGACCCCTGCCGCCGCTGACTTTTCTCAAGCCGCTCCCTGCCCTGAGCCTGCCCCACGTGGGAAGGGAAACGACTGGGCCAGGCGACCCCACGCTGCTCACCAGGTCCGAGCCGCCGTGTTTGAGTTCAAGCAGCGCTTCAACCGGTTGGCGGCCCCGCGGCCCCTCGGGTGAGCTCTGCGGTCGCAGGGACGCCCTGTAATTACTCGTGAGAATTATTAGGGCACCCGAGGCCCCGGGCACGCTGAATTACGTCCGGAAGATGGTGCCCTTGGGTGTGGAATTTAGCTCCAGAAATGAAGCCGCGTGGAGCCAGCAGCAAAGCATCTGCGGGAAACGTGAAAAGCCAGCAGGTGCCTAACGCCCAGGGGTTTCCAAGCAAGCGGGCGCTATCGCCAGTTCGGGAGAGAGGCTCGCGGGGCAGGGAGGGCAGGCGGTGACCCCGGAGACGCGGCTCGGCGGCTCCGTCGGGGGCTTGGTCGCGCCTTAACCGCTCCGGGTCTCGGTTTTCTCGACTCGGGGGGACCTGCTGTCCTGCCCCGGGATCACTGGCAGGACTCCACGAGGGGCAACGAGACAGGTAGGACCGCGTGCACGTGCACAGCACGGAAAACTCTCTGGAGTATCACCACCAGCTCGCCCGGACCCTCCCCAGAGACTCAGCGTGTGCACGGTTTTCACAAGAGCGACTCGGTGGACAGAGCGAGAGCCCACGGTGACCCACCCAGGGACACACGGATGCTGGGGGACCCCGCTGGGACCCCAACCCAGAGCTCGGCCCCCACAGCTTGCGGCCCTTCAGCTGCTGGTTCTGCGTGCCTGTCCCGCCCTCCTCAGCGACGGGACACAGCAGTGCTCACAGAGCCCACGCACAGTCTCCCCGGTCCTCCGTGGGGAGGGTCCCCTCGGCCCGCCAGCCCCCTAGAGCCCGGCACCCTAATCTCGTCTCTATCTTCCAGGCCCTGTGACCCCCCCCAAGCTCCACCCTCCACCCCGAGGGCTGCCCTCTGGGGGCAGTGGGGGAGGGGCTCACAGGACGGTGTTCCTGCGGAGTCACCCCCAGACGCTCAGGTGACGGACACTCGGGCGTTACGACGTGGTGCAAAGACACGAGATCCCCGTGAGACATGACCCCCTCCCTGCCAGCTGCGGCCCCCGCCTCGGTGTGCCCCCTCCACGCGGCCCAGACGGGGAGGCGGAGGCAGAGGAGGGTCACAGGACAGCCGCGGGCTGGGGACACGGCGCACAGAGCAGGCAGTGCTCACGCCGCAGAGCCCGGGGACGCCCCGGGGACAGGCCGCCGTCCCTGCGCTCAGAAACAGAGGGCCACCGCGGGGTCTGGAGCCACGTGCCGGTGTTCCGCTCCCCGTGTGCCCCGAGCCCGGAGATTCACAGGACAGCGGGGCCAAGTGCCGCCACCCGCGGGAGGCAGACACGAGACCAGAGCTCGCCATGGCACGGAGCGCGGAGCCGCTCCCACACGGGCCCCGCACACCTCCACCGCCCCGCGTCTCCTCTGAGAAAGCTTCCTGAGGAGGCACTTGGGCAAAATGAGGGAAGAACGAAGAGGAAAAGGGAAGACACGGTGACGACAAACCCAGCGCTCACACGGGACAAAGAATCGCTCGCCAGCCTCCAGGGCTCCGTGGCCTTCCGTGGTCAGGCCAGACGCGCACGGAGGGCCGGCCGGCCGGTGTGGGCGCAGGGCACGGCTCCCTGAACCCGTGGCGGCCTCTCCACGGCGCGGGCCCCCCGGGGGGCAGCCCCGATGCTCAACGAGACCGCAGGTGTCCCTCCAGTGGCCCCCGCAGCCGGACGCCGGGCGCGGGGAAGCCGGGGTCGGCCCTGCCACGCACAGCAGGGCAAGCTTGGGCACAGGTGCCACGGAGCATGGCCAGCGACGAGTCCGTCGTCCCCGCCGGCGCTTAGGGTCCGCACACAGTCGAGCTGCTGAGCACCCGTCTAGCGGGTGAACGTATAAGCGGTGTACCGCCTTCCTGGTGATGGACACGCAGACCGGCTTCCAGCCCCACGGCGACAGCTCGCGCCTGCACGACCCCCACGTACGCGTCCCTCCTCGGACGCACGCCCCAGCTCACTTCCGGCTGGAGGAGTCGGAAGGGGAGAGGGAGGCCGAGCGCGTGCTTCCCCTCGGGCTCCGGCCTGCAGGCGGCCCTGCCTCCCGGGTCCCTGCAGCCACTGCCCTGGGTCACCTCACCTTCCCGCTGCCGTCTCAGGGACTCGGGCTCCTTCCGTGCGGGGAGGCCCCAGGGAACATCCCTCCGGCACAGGTTCTGTGTTCCCGGCTGAGCCGTGATCACACCGCAGGCCGGGGCAGGGGCTCGGGCCTCCGTCTCAGCGCCCAGAGCAGAACGCAGGGGAGGGTCAGTGTAGTGTCTGGCCTGAGACCCCCAAGTGGCCACCGTGCGGAGGTCGACTTGGAGGAGGCAGAGCTGGAAACGTGTGCCGCGTCAGGGCGCTGACCGCTGGCGGCCTGAGCCGCAGGGAGGGGGCGCCTCTGCCAAGCCCGCAGGGCTGTTCCTACAGGGAGCGGGGAGCCCGGCGAGGGCACTTCTGCGGTGGCCCCCCCCCCTGCCCTGCCGCTGCAGGGCCAGGACGCCTGACGCCAGCCGGCTCGGCGAACGAGCCATCGCAGGCGGCCCGGCACGCACCCGTGCGTCGGCCCCACGGCGCACTCCCTCCCATCTTCTCAAGTGGGAACCAACAATCCCACGTGTTTCCAGAGCCGGGACCTGGGCACGCCCGCTCTGGCCTCACACGGCGCCGGACGTGCATTTCTGAAGGCCCACGCCACGTGGGACATCACACCATTCTGACAACACGAGTGACACCGCTGTGGGACGACACCGTTACGAGCGCCGTACCACTTGGTCGCTGGCGCGGCTGCCCGCGAACGCGTGCGTGACAGACGGCCCCCCGCCTCCGCCCAGGGCCAGCCTGGCACCAACCCGGATCACAGGAAACGCCGCGCTGCGGGCCACGGGCCGGTCGCTGGCTGCGCCCGGGAGGTGGTGGAGCCCAGCCAGCCCCGCGGACACACATCCCCCCGCCTTCGGCCCCAGGGCCCCCGCCCCCGGTGCCCCGTGCAGAAGCCACTGACAGACGAGGGAAGGGACACCCAGCCGCACGCCGAGTTCTCTGACCAGCTGTGACCTCGAGAAGCCACTTCTTCTCCCTGAGCCCCCGTTTCCTCGTGTGGAAAAGAGAATTAGAATTACTGAAGTTATGCCCAGACTGGGTGAGCCCACGCCCACGGAAGCACCTTGCATCAGTCGGGCCCCACTGCGTAACAACCTGCCAGAAACCTCTCGGGGGTCCTGTCCGCATATCTGCAGGTCAGCTGGGGCTGCCCGGGCCGGGCCGGGCCGCTCTGCCCAGAACTGGGTCCTCGCCACCGAGCTGGGCTCTGGTCCATTCCTTCTGTGTTTATTTCTGAGCCCGGGGTGCAGGGGAAGCGTCTCGTGGCGAGAGAGCAGACCGAACGTGTTTCCAGAGTCCCTGCTCGTGCGCAGTCTGTCAACACCCCAGGAAGGCATGTGGCCAGCCCAGAGCTGAGGGGAGGTGGGAGGGGAGTGTCTTCACCACTTGTCTCACCTGCCACACGGGGCCGCCCAGGGGTCAGAAACCCCGTTTCTTATCGCCGTTTCCTCGGCCTCACAAGGGCAGGGCCGCCAAAGCTTGTGTGTCTCACCTACGGCTTCGGCATCCCAGCAACCAGCCCGACCGACCGTGGACCCCGTGGATTAAGTGGCTGTGTGGCCGCGTCCAGTGGAGCCGATCTTCAGAGGGGCCCTGGGTGCCCAGAGGTGCCTTTGCGAAAGGCAGGTGCCGGGGGACGGCTTCTTTTCTCATTCCCGAGTCACCATAATTCTTCTTCCCGGGCTGGTCCGGCCCAGCCCCCTCAGGCGGGGGCTGGCCAACACCCACCTGCACCTTCGCAGGGAACCAAACGCTTCCATGGACACCACCCACGGGACCGTTTCACACATGGGGAGACTGAGGCTGGGGGGCACAGGTGACACGCCCCGGGCCTCCCTGACAGGGAGCGGGAAAGCTGCGGATTGAGCGGTGACCTTCCTGATTCCAGAGCGGGGGCCCCCCGCCCCCCACGCGCGGCACCCTGGCTCCGCCTGACTCCGTGGTGCGGCCCTGACGCGTCATCGGCCCGGGTGACAGCCCGCCCAGCACGGGCACAGAGGTTTAATTTCGGCCGTTTGTGTGAACAGAAATTACTCACTAAAGTGTCATTTGGTAAATTCCGGTCTTTGCAAGCAGTTAATTCGATGAAGACACGGCCCGGCCAGGAAGCAGCCGCCCCGCCATCCCCGCGCGGCCAGCGCCCCCACATAACAGAGAACGCTCCTTGAGTCCCAGGCTGCTTTAAATTCACAGCCCTTCACCGTTATGTCAAGGACGGTCGTTATGTGACCGGAGAAAATGTTCCCCGTCTAGAAAAATAAAACACCACCTTGTGTGCTGGATTAGCGTTTTCTACCGCACGTTAAATGGAGAGTCTTTAAGGAGCGTGATTTCTGAATTATGTGGTTTGACGACTCTTTAGCCACGCTGGCCGGGGACAACTATTTATCAGCCCAGAGAAGCGCAGCCCAGCAGACCCCACCTTATGTCTCCCGGCTCCCCTCAGAGGCTTCTGCCCAAGCCGGGGAACCCCACCCCGAGTGCCCCGGGGCCGGGCAGGGGCTGGTGTGGGGGAGCCGGTCTCGGGTCAGCACTGAGACCGGACCAGGCACCCACCTCCCTGGAAACTGTCGTGTGACAGAGAGTCAGGGTTAGAGGTCCTTTTGTTTTCCCCCGTCAGCCTTCTCCACTGGCCTCTGGCTCTCTCCAAGTCGTGGACCCTGCCAGCAAGGACTTGGCCACCGGACAAAAGCTCTCCTCTCGGGCGAGTGGCCCCAAGGTCTGGCCTGGGGCTGGGGCCTCACAAGCCCTCTCGAGACGCAGCTAAGCCAGGAGCCCCTCCGCTGGCCTCCGTCAGCCTCGTCCGACGGTCCTGCCCCACCCTGTCCCCTCCCTTCCGGGCCTGAGCTCGGCTGAGGGACAGAGGAGCCACGTACCAGACACGGTCTCAGAAACCCCAGCTCAGCCCCGTGTCCCAGGGATTTCTGGCGAGCGTCCCCGTGCCAGGACCGAGAACTCGAGAATAGGACGTGACGGGTCCCCATCCTCTAGGACGGAGCAGAGCAGCAGGGACATGAAGCAGCGTGTCCTCCCTCAGGACGAGCCCAGGCGGCGGACGCAGCCCCGCCTGGAGGAGGGTCCTGGGGGACAATCAGGGGTCTCCCGTGCACACGAGACTTAAGGCTGCCGACAGCGGTGCAGACGTGGGGCGGCACGCGCAGCACCTGGGACGCAGGGACGGGGCAGAGGTCAGCGGCGGGCGGCAGCGAGGGGTTGGTCCCAGAACAAAGGCGTCTCTGTTGCCGGGACTGGGGACCCAGAGCTTGCCCTGCATGTGGCGGGGACCAGGACGGCTCTGTGACTTAGGAGGACGCTGCCTTCTCGGGCCCTGACCCGGAGCCCCGGCAATGTCCCTGCGTGTCTGGGCTCCTCCTGCCACACCAGGGAGAGGAAAGCAGGGGGGTCGCGGGAGGCTGGAGGCCGTGGGCAGCCGTCCCGGGGACCGCGACGTTCTCCCAGGTCCCCCTTGGCCGCGGGATGACTCATCCTTCTGCAGCCGTGACACGGGGTCTCACGGAAGCGCAGAGAGGCCACGTACGCCTCCTGGGCCACGGCGGTGCGCGCGATCTGGGGGGCACAGCATAGACGTCCGAGGGAACACGGCCTCGCTGGCTCCAGGGCGCTGCCCCTCGGCCACTTCAGGGAAGCCACGGCCCCCACTGAAATGATCCAAAAGGCGCCCCGGGTGCCCGGTGTGCGAGGATGCTGGCCTCAAAGCAGGGAGGGAGGAGAGGGGAAGAAGGCCTCCACCCCAGCACCCGGGAGCGCCCCGGAGCATGAACCGTCAGCCCCACGCAAAGGGAAGCTCCTCCCGGGATGTCAGGGCCCGGCCCTGGGGAACCAGGGACAGAGGGGGAAGACCAGGCTCTCCGTCCGGGTCCTGTCGGCCTGCCAGAGGAGAGAAGGGGCCGAAGACAGCGTCCTCGTCCCCAGGGACGCACGGTCTCCGCAGCGAGAAAACAGAAAGGCAGACGTGCTACGGGAGCAGCCCAGCCCGTGGCACCGAAGCCACCGGACAACAGTGTCCCCCCCGTCCTCCTGCGCCGAGTGGGAAAGCCCGGGTCCTGCCCAGGAACCAGAGCCGGCGTCCCCCTCTGTGACACACCTGTCTGCGTGGCTCCCGCGGCCCGCCTTCTTTCTCCACGCGACGGCCTCCTTGAAGGCCGTGCCGGTGCCAAGCCCCAGGCCTGGCATACAGGAAGTGCTCAATACTGAGCACCGAGCCGTGGAACCGTGTGCGATCAGGCCCACGTGGGAGCCCACGCGGCAGTGCCCCAGCCCTTCCCCCTTGGCTCACCTTATGCCCAAGATCACCTTCTACTCCGATTCCGGAGACGCCGCCTGGACGAGCCAGAGGACCACAGTCCCAAGAACGTCACCGGCAGGTCCTCACCGCCACGGCCGCCTACCGGACGCGCTTTCCCCGGAGCGCACACTGAGCGCGGGTGACCGCAGCAGGCGGGAGGCCCAAGAGCCAGAGCGGGCCTCTGGGAGCCGGGACTCCGGCGCGGGGGGCACGCGGGCGGTTAACGCAGAAGGGCCGCCCTCGGGTCCAGGCCGGGGCAGACCCCGAGAGCATTTCCCCCGGTGATCACGGAAATTCTGTCCAAGAGGGAAAGGGCCGCATCAGACCCGTCTGGACGACAGGCCAATGAGAGTTGTCAGGCACCGAGGGACGCGGTTGTTTGTTTAATTTTCTTATCTGCTTCTCATTCCAAGAGACCGAATCTGGATACGCACAGTGGGAAGATATTTTTAAATAGTCAGACTCAACGGTGGCATTCGAATGAAAACTTTTGCTTGAAGATTTTTCAAGTTCCCTTATGTGCCAAAAGAGACACTTAATTTTTTTTTTTTTTAAGCTGTTTTTATTCTTTAACTTATTGATTGATTTGGTTACCCAAAAAGTATAGGGGCCCATCTTTTGGGCACCGAGAAAACTGCTATGTGCACCTGCAGCCTGAAGAGCCCAGGTCACCGTCACCATCACCACCGGGACCCACCGCATAAGGCCCCCGGTCCCCCTCACGCTCAGAGCTGGGGTTCGTACCTCGTGCTGTCTCCTGCGGCTGCCACAACACGTCACCCGCCCGGTGACCAGAAGCAACAGCAACTTCTCACCCGGTTTGGAGCCACAGGGTCTGAGATCAGGCCGTCAGCTGCTGTGCTCCTTCCCGGGGCCCAGACGCACCCGCGCCCTTGGCCCCAGGCCGCCTCTGCCATCGCGGCGGCCGCGGAGAATCTCCACGTCTCATTCCCTCTCTCCTGGTCTCAGTCTTACTCATGTGTCTGCGCACACACACAGGTGCACACGTACACACACATGCACATGGGCGCGCGCGCACACACACACACACACACGCACACACACACACACCTCTGCTTCCCTTATCACACCTTCTCTGACACACGCCCTCAGGCCCCCAGTCGGGAAGATCCTTGGGATAACCTGGGGCCCGTCCAAACAATTCCGGATAATCTCCCCGCCTCAAGAACCTCAATTCAACCGCAGCTGAGGTCACAGATTCACAGGTTTAGGGCATCAGGACGCGGCGTCTGGGAGGCCGGGATCCCATCCGACACGGGCCCCAGTCCAGCCCCCGGGCCTCGCGGTGCCCCGCAGACATTTACTCTCCAGAGCCCCCCACCGGACAGATGCCCCATCCAGACGGCCCTGCACCGGGGGCCGCCCCTCCCTGGCCCTCAGTCTCCCTCTTATGCCAGGAAGGCCGTGGGCTCCGACGGGCTTCGGGATGCTTCCCGCCCCAAGGCCACCCAGTCTACAGGCTGACCAGGGAGGGCCCAGCCTGGCAGTGGTTGGCAGATGGTGAGCAGACAGCCGTTTCCAGAGAGAGGCCGTTTGCCCAGGACCCCAAACTGGGAACGGCGTACAAGTCCCCGGCTTACAAACCCCAGCTGAATCAGCACGCACCCAACGTGGGCGCAAGCCCTGCTCCACGGAGCCTCCTGAGGAGAGCCACCCTTGGGGGCCAAGGAAAGGCCTGCTCCCGCCATGACCGGCAGGCTCCTCGCGGAGACCGGGCGGGGCCAGAGGGGTGCCTGGGCTCTGTGACAGGTCACCTGCGGGGTGACACAGAGGCAGAGGAAGGAAAGGGGCGGTGGTCGGCCGGGGCTGCGGGGACGGTGACCGATCCGGAGGTTGGCAGGCCGTCCAGCCACGGGCAGCGGGCGGGTCCTGACCCTCCTGAGCCTCAGGCGTCCTGGCTCCGAGACCGTGGTGGCAGAACAGCCCTCGCTTCGCTCAGCCAGGGACGACCTGGGGTGACGTCTCCCCTGACCTCTTGACCCGGTCTGACCAGTCTTCACCAAACCTCAGAACACACTCCTACTGGCTCGTACGTTTAGAGGGCAACCCCTCACAGTAAAAGTTGCTGGCCGACGACAGGAGTCTCTACCGGGGGGATTTGTGTGCGCGTTCCACCCATAAAGCTGAGAACAAGTTTTCTTTTCTACAAGGATCTCTGCCGCACTCAGCCCCGGGAAGGAGAGCTGACGGACCGGCCATCCCGGGGACCGGGGGTGCTGTCGACCAGCGTGAAGACCCACAGGGACAGAAATTCGAGATGGAGACCGTGACAGTCAAACGTTCTGATGGGAAACTGGATTTTGCTACAGAAGCCAGGGCGGTCACTGCTGGGAGTGTGAAGGTCGCACCTGCAGGCACCGAGGTCACCCTTGGCCCTGATGCTGGAAAAGGCCACTTCTGAGGGCCCGGTCGTCCCGGGTTCCTCTCTAGGCGGCTTTTACCTGCAAACACCTGTGTCCTCAAGTGAAGGGTCAGTGTCACAGGGACGGACGGGGACAAGGCTGACGCACACAGGGGGCGAGTGGGAGTGGGGAGGACGCAGTTGAGCCTGCACGTGGCGCCAGGCAGGTCCCGGCAGACTTCCCGGAGGAGGAGTTTGGAGAAACCGCCACCCCTGGGGCGCAGACAGGGCAGTTGAGCCCCGTGTCCCGTTTTTTGCCTCTCCCCAAGTCCCGGGCTCTCAACCCCCGAAGGCTAGCTGGGTTCCGTCTCGTTCATCCCCGTATACCCAAGGCGTAGCAAAGTGCCCAGCACACAGCAGGTCCTCAACACGCACCCGCTGGTTGAAGGAAGCAAGGAATGGATCAATTCCGGAGCACACCATCTGGGCTCTCAACAGGCTCTCAGCAGGAGATCCCACAACCCAGCCCTCCTCCAGCAGCCCCAGCCCAACGCCTTCGCGTGCGGACTCTTCTGGTCGGTCTGGGCACGCTTTACTCCCCGCTGTTCTGATGGCAAGCCGCCCTGGGGGTGAGAGCCACACCACCAGGTGACTGCTGCTGGGGCTCTCTGGACGGCTCCCTCTCCGCCCACGGCCCCCATCAGCCACCGAGCACTCTGCATTCCACCTTCCTGCGCCCTTCTGGGGCCTTACACCAAACCCCTCCCCCTGCGCCTCAGCCCGCCCTGACTCCAGACCTGCCCCCACCCCAGCCAGCCCTGCCTCCAGACCCTAACCCTTAGACCAAACCCCGCCCCCCCACCTCAGCCGGCCCCGCCTCCAGACCTGCCCCCTTAGACCAGACCCCGCCCCACCCCACCCCAGCCCTGCCCCCTTAGACCAAACCCCGCCTCACCCTCAGCCGGCCCCGCCTCCAGACCTGCCCCCTTAGACCAAATCCCGCCCCTACCTCAGCCGGCCCCGCCTCCAGACCTGCCCCCCTTAGACCAAATCCCGCCCCCACCTCAGCCTGTCCCGCCTCCAGACCTGCCCCCTTAGAACAGACCCCGCCCCACCCAACCCCAGCCCTGCCCCCTTAGACCAAACTCCTCCCCTACCTCAGCCGGCCCCGCCTCCAGACCGGCCCCCTTAGACCAAATCCCGCCCCCACCTCAGCCGGCCCCGCCTCCAGACCTGCCCCCGTGCGGTAGGCAGTTCCCACCACCTATGCTGCAGGAACCAGCAGGCCGATTTCAGAATCGGACAGTGCCTGTCACGGTTGCCCTTGACAACCACAGCACACACCGCCACCCACCCCCCCACCCCCCACCCCCCACCCCCCACCACCAAAGGGTCTGGCGTCCAGGGAGGGGATCAGTCCTGAGACACAGAGTTTTCCCAGCAGAAGGAGAAGCTGAGAGAGTGGCAGAAACTCCCAGTGCCTCGGTGATGGGTGCAAAATCCACCCACAAAAGTTGTGATGCCCCTGCCTCTGAGAGGCGGGGCTCACCGCCCCTGCTGAGTGTGGCTGGACTTGGTGGCCGGCTGCAACCAACAGAACGTGGCCACGGCACGTGCGCCCTCCAGGGCGGCTCTGCCCTCTCGGGGGAGCCCGCGGCCGCCTCCGGAGGACCGAGAAGCCTCCGTGCTGTGGACGGACAGGTGACTGCGGTCCTGCACACCCTGACCAGAACTCCAAGGGAGACTGAGCCAAGCCAGGCGGGAGAGCGGCCCCCAGGCCCCCTCCCGCGGAAACCGCGTGGGAAGACACCCGTTTATTGTTCAGGCCGCTAACTTCTGGAGTAATTCGGCTGGATGGATGGGTGGATAGGTATACTGCCGGATGGATATGTGGTTGCGTGGATGGGCGGATGGATATACAGACGGATAGGTTACGGACGGTGGATATACGGAGGGATGATGGGTGGGTGGGTGGTTGAATGGATATATAGATGGATGGATATATGGACGGGTGGATGGACGGGTGGGTGGGTAAGTGAAAGGCCACCTAAGGTCCTGACAGCTAAGGCCCCCCCAGAACTCTGCCATCAGGTAACCCCTGGAGAGGAATAACGGGGCCCTTCCTCTCTCCAGGGCAGCAGTCACGGACCCTCGAGGGCCACGGGACACCGGCACACACAGAACAGAGCTCCACGTTATGAGTGGCACATGGCCTGCCTACCCGCCCACAGGGGTGGGCTCTCAGCGGCCGTGTCTCTGCAAGTCTCTGCCGCCTGGCCAGAGCTGTGTGGTCCTGACATGAACACCTGACCCAAGGTGCGCCTCTACGTTGAACAGACACGGAGACTCAGCATTTTGGAACCAAGTCGGATCAAAGGTCGGGCGCTCTGGAGGTTCCACACGCTCCCGCTGATTCGACCAAGTTGCCGTGCTGCCACGCTCGTCGGAGACAGTTTTGGTCAGCTGCAGCTATGGGGTCCTTTGGGCCGCACGACAAACCCACGAGAAAGGTTTTATTACGCCCATTTCACAGACACAGAAGCCAAGGAGCGGAGGGGAGAACCGACCTGTCCAAGTCCCGCGGCTACTCAGTAAGGAGAACTCTAATGCCTCGCCTGTGCCAGTACCCCCCTGGTCCTCACGAGAGCCCTGCTGGACCACCTGAGCAGGGATGTTCACCCCCAATCTGCGGATGAGGAAACCGAGGCTCCGCGAAGAGAAGGGACTCTCCAAGGTCATGCAGGAAGTCAGAGACGGAGCTGGGGCTCAAGCCAAGGTCTTCAGACCCTCAGGCAGGGATCCTCGGCCCCGTCCGCCCCTCCGTGCCTGGCCCTATTCCCGGGGCCCCCGCAGCTGCTTCCGCAAAGTGCTGGATGGTGTCCCCTGAATCTACCCAAGGACCCAGGGAGACAACTCATCAGGCCCCTGAGCCGCTTCCTGAACAAGCAGAGGCAGAGCTGCTGGCCCCAGACCAGGTGGAGGGCTCGGCGGCATCCACGGCACCCACCCTGGTCCAGCCAAGTCCCACCCCGCTTACGATACTCCCAGGGTGGCACGCCTGTCCCTTCTGCGCCTGGAGGCCTCGGTTATGACCATCCGGTGTGGGGCTGGAAAGCTGGGTGCCCTCTGGGTGATGCAGGCACTCACCCCAGAACAACGGGGCATGGGGGGTGACAGGATTCCGTCAGAGTCTGCGGGGTGGACAGTGGGAAGCCAGGGCTCAGGGGACCGGGGAAGCAGGGAACTGCCATTGGGGGCCCAGGAGAGAAAGGACCAGCCTGGACGTAGCCCCCGTCGAGGCGCCAGCCCCAGGCAGCGACTCCCCCCCACCCCCAGCAGTGGACAGGAGGTGGCCCTGACCTCTGGTCCCTGTGCCAGCTGTCCCAGCCCAAGGGACATCCCAGCTAGAAGGTGACGGGAAAGATGAAGTTGTTTGGAACTGAGCAGGAGATGAAAACCGACAATACAGAGAAGAGACTTTTTATTAACGGGGCGGGCAGGACACCTACTAATCCCTAAGAGTGCACCCAGAAGCTGAGGGCCTGCCGGAGACCTCATCCTGGAACGAGAGAATCTTCCAGGAGCGTGAACCAGCCGGCAGAGCTGGATGTCATGCCACCGTCTGCCTACAGCCACCCCAGCCACCCCATCCAGCTCACTCTGGGCGTGGGACCCTGTTCGAGAACCACCCGTCTGGGCGGCGGCATCAGTGTGGGTTTCCGACCTGGGCTGATCCAAGTTCAAACCCTGACCAAGCCCTTTTCCAGGGAAACTTGGGTAAGTCCTGGAACTTTCTGCTCTGTGGGCATCTTAGAGATAAGACAAGGGTCACGATCTCACCCTGGAGGTTATGGTCAGGGTCAAAGAGGACAAAGCGTTGAGGGGTTTCTACACGTGGGGCACCGCCCAAGGTTGTTGGGGGTCATGCCTGCTCTGTGCGGCCCCCGCAGACAGGGCCACCCTCCGTGATGCCCTCAGCTGGAAGGACTTCCACGCGTCCGGGGCGACGGGACAGGGGCACGCTGACATCTGCACCAGCGCAGCCTGGGTCCCGGCACGCTGAAGCTGCCGTTAGGACAGGAAGCCTGCAGAGGGAGGTGGCTGCACCCGCTCCCGCCCCCTAGCCACACCCCAACCCCGGGCTGGCCCTGCCCGCCCAGGGCTGCAGGGCTCCTGACAGCCCCAGAAAGGCAGTGGGCTCCTGGGTGAGGCCCTCTTTGGGGGGCCGGCCCTAGAAGGGCAGGGCCAGGAGCGCTCTGTCTGCAGGCCGCCCAGCAGCCGGGGACGAGCCCTCCGTGCCCCACAGCGTCCACCGCAGCAGCCACGCGGGATGCTAGGGGCCCTGTGGCCCCCGCTGTGGAGACAGTGACACTCACTGCAAATGGGTCACGAACCACCCCAGGGAAAGACTGTAAAGCACACCCACGGCAAAGCTGTCCCGAGTGGCTACGACTTACCGGTGACATTTCAAGGGGGCATGCCCTCGGGGCACGGGACGCAGAGAAGCCACCGCCATCTGTTGGCGCCGGCTGCTTTCAAGCAGCTGGGGGCAGGAGGGGGGTGCCTGGGGCCTCCGGCAGGGTAGCCGGCCCCGCAGTCCCCCGGCACCCCCATTTAGGTGTGAGAACTGCGGGGACCGCCGAGGCACGGTTTCCCTCTGGGCTCCTGAGATGGAGACAGGGCGTGAGCACTGAAAGGGGGTAAACGTGGGCAGCAATGACCCACCGGCCGTCCACCCGCACCCGATCCAGGTGGGAAGGCTCCCACCCCGGGAGGGACGGCAGAGGGAAGAGGGGCCTCGGGGTCCCCGCCCCTGCCCTGGGTCCAGAGAAGGAGTGACAGGGAACAGGGGGTCTGCGGCAGGGACTGCAGGCCCAGGGAGGCGTGGGCAAGGGTCCTGGGGGGAGCCAGGTTCTCAGCGTGCCCGGGTTGAAGAGTCGGGCGGAGGCTGGGCAGCGGCCCCTGTGAGCAGACAGGCAGGGAAACCCGCCGTTAGAAATGAGCTCACTCCTCGGCCTGGCGCCCGGACTCAGAAACCAAACCCAGTTCCAGAGACCAAGAGCATCACGCTTTTCCCCCACCAACGTGGTGACCATACAATCCCATCCCCGCCACGCAGACAAACGCCAAGCATCCTCTCGGTTCCCGGCCCCGGGCCGCTCGGGCAGGCGCTGACCTGGGCACCGCAGCCCGGCTGGCTGGCCGCGCCTGGGTCTCGTCCTGCGTGTGACACAAGCTGGTCTAGTCTCAACTGTGAGCCAAATGGGACGACGTCCCCAAACGGCCCCCGTAAAAGTAACGGTCTTACAGTTGGGAACATCTATGCCGCCGGGTCCGACATCTCACCCAGCACAGGAAGCCCCGCTGAACCACCCTCCCGGGCAAAACGCGTCCTGTGCCCGAGTGACCCCGGGGGAGCAGGACCGCGTCCTCCTGAGCCCCCCTCCCTTGCTGTACGAGGTCAGACTGTGGGACACAAGGGCTCTGGCCCAGATCGCAACGCCTCCCGGCCCGTGATCACAGCCACCAGCCCGGGTTCTGCTTCAGAAACCACACCGGAAAACAAAACCCCAGCTGACACCTGCTGTCTGTGAGAGGCAGAACGATACCACCACCTGCCCCCAGAGGCCCGCGGCCTAATCCCCCGGCGCCCAGGAGTGTGGCCTTCTACTTGGCTGGTGTGATTACACTTGGAAGCTGGCGGTGCGGAGACCGTCTGACTGTCCGGGAGGGCCCAGCGTCGCCACGCGGGAAGCGAGGGCTGGAGGACAGGGGCCCACCCAGGCCGAGGTCAGCGGGGAGGGGGCCGCCCCGCAGGCAGAACGGGGCCGGGAGCCCGCGAGAGCCCGCGAGAGCCCGCGAGAGCCCCTGCGAGAGCCCACGAGAGCCCCCGCGAGAGCCCACGAGAGCCCCCGCGAGCCGGAAAACACTGGGGCCGCCCTGCCCACACCTTGATTTTGGCCTGCCGACACGTGGGGCCTCTGGAACCACAAGGCGAGTTCACATGGTTCCAGACCACAAGCTGTGTGGTCACCTGTTAGGGCGGCACGAGGAGGGGAACGTCCACCCTCACGGGCCCCCGACAAGGCGGAGCCAGATCCCGGCCCACCCCCGGCTTCTTCAACCGCTGCCCGCAAAACGTCATCCCCAGGCTCTCGCTGACCCCGTGGTCCCCTCGGTAAACTCTGGTGCCCACGTTCGCGCGCCTCGTCACGTGGCGACCTCACGCCGTGGACGTGTGACCCCGTCAGGCCGGCTCAAGTCCAGGAAGGACTGGGGGTCTTGGCCTCCCTTGGTCCGAACGGCCCTCCTCTCACCTGCGTCCACCCCGTGACGGCCCCGTCACGCCGACAGCCACACGCCGAGTCCCCTCATCCCGCATGCGTGTGCTTGGGATTTAAGAGCCAAACGTAGGGGGCTCACGTTTCTTCTCCTCAACCTCAAACTTACTTTTCCTCCTCAATTCTGACCCATCTAAGTCACCTTGGAGCCTGACTTCCAGGGTGAGAAACCAAGCGGGCTCCCCTGCAGGGCCCCACACCCGCTGTGTCCCTTCAGACCACCCCCGTCCCCACCGGCCCGCTGAGGCTGGAGGCATGGCCCACACGGCCACCCCTTTCCTAATCCCCCCCAAAAACAAGCACAGCCCGAAGACAAAAAATAGGGGGTTTTCTGATGATACCTAGGAAGAAATACGGAGGAAGTAACCAGTACTAAACTTGAGGACGTGGAAGTGTTCCCAGAATCCCACAGGCCCACGCAGCGTGGCCCCTCTGAGACCATCGTGAGATGCCTGCGGGCGTCTCCCGGACTTTAAGCCCTGAAGATGCACGGAAGAGCCCCCCTCCGCCCCCGACGCCCCCACACCCCCGAAAGAGTCAGCCACTTTCCCTGAGCGAAGATGCCGCCTTACAGAGGAGGTCGGGGCCCCCCCGCCTCTGGCGGGCAGCTCGCACCCGCGTCCCCCGCACCGTGAGAGCCTGAGGTCACTAAGGTTCTGGTTAGTACAGGACGAGCCCTCTGCAAATCCCTTCACAGGCACTAAGCGCTCAGACACTTGGCATGACCCAAACCGCGGCTGGGATCGCCCTCGACTGACTAACACAAGTGCTC
The DNA here is from genome assembly GCF_018350215.1 of Panthera leo. Lineage (NCBI taxonomy): Eukaryota > Metazoa > Chordata > Mammalia > Carnivora > Felidae > Panthera > Panthera leo. The sequence continues at coordinate 911,584 of NC_056692.1, read as the reverse complement.
CCAGAACTGCCCAGAGCCAGATGAAGCCCTGCAGAACTTCATCCTGCTTCACCCCGTCCAGTCTGGCCGCTGAGGTTCAGCTCAGCCCAGGACGAGCCCCTCCTTCCCAGAGGATGGGGGAGGGGGCGGGCAGAGCGCAAAACCACGTCCCTATAACAACTACAAGACAACTCCACCTTCCCAGGGGCTCACGTCTTCAGTAGACACTTCTCCCAAGACACCCAGACGCACGAAAAGACGCTCAGCGCCACTGATCCTCAGGGAGATACACGTCACAACCACGAACCACCATGCGACGACGCCCGCGCCCGCCAGAGTGGCTAACATCAACACCGCGACCAACAGCAGGCGCCGGCGAGGATGCGGAGAAAGGGGAACCCCCGCGCACGGCTGGCCGGGGTGCAAACTGGGGCAGCTGCTCTGGAACGGGGTGGAGGAGCCTCAGAAAGGTGAAAACGGAACTACCCTACGACCCAGGAATCCCTCCCCTGGGTGTCTACTCCCCAAAATGAAAACATTAATTCAAAGATCCACGCACCCGATGTTTACAGCAGCACTATCTACAACGGCCGACACACACGCGTGCACGCACACACGCACGTGCACACGCCAGAAGGCTACTCGGCCATAGAAAGGATGAAGTCTTGCTGTGCCTTGCAAAGACGTGGATGGGCCTAGAGAATATGCTAAGTGAGATAAAGCAAACACAAACACCACGTGATTTCACTCAAACGTGGAATTTAAGAAACAAAACCAACGAGCACAGGAGAAGGGAGAGCGCGGCCAACCAAGAAACAGACGCTTGCCTGTGGGGACCACGCCGGCGGTTACCAGGGAGGGTGGTGGATGGAGCAGGGGACGGGGGCTGAGGACGCCCTCGTGGCGGGCGCCCGGTGCTGTTTGGAACCCCTGTGTCGCACGCCTGAAACTAACATAACACCGTATGTTAACTACGCCGGAACGAATAAATAAACACAAAACCCCTCTGAGTTTAAACACGCAAAAGACACATTCGCACATGATTTTTAAGCATCTTCGCCGCGAATTAAGAGAAGACACGCTAAGTGGAGGAAGCCAGACACCAGCGGTCAGACATGGGGGGGCTCCGTTTACATGAACTATTCACAACAGCTACGTCCTGGACCCGGAAAGCAGACTGGCGGTTGCTGGGGGCTGGCGGAGGGACAGGACGGAAGAATCAGTGGGTCCAGGATCTCCTTCTGGGGGAGACGGAACGTCTTGGAACCAGAGAGAGGTGACGGCTGCGTGATACCGTACGTTCACTGAACGCCATCGAATTGTTTGCTTTGAAACAGTTCGTATTATGTAATGTCACTTTTTTAAAAAAATTTTTAACGTTCATTTTTGAGAGAGAGAGAGAGACAGAGCGTGAGTGGGGGAGGGGCAGAGAGAGAGGGAGACACAGAGTCTGAAACAGGCTCCAGGCTCCGCGCCGTCAGCCCAGAGCCCAAGACGGGGCTCAAACCCACGAACCGTGAGATCGTGGCCTGAGCCGAAGTCGGATGCCCAACTGACTGTGAGCCCTGTGGGCACCCCTGGAACTTTAATTTTTTTTTATATTTTACTTTTAAATAATCTCTATTCCCAACGTGGGGCTCAAACTTAAAACCCTGAGGTCAGGAGTCACGTGCTCTATTGACTGAGCCCCCCCCGGGTGCCCCTATGCAATGTGACTTTTCACACAATATTTAAAAGTCTCGTCTCCACTTGGAACCCAACGACTCACCTTCATCTTTCCGACGCCACGCTGAAATGGGCAAAGCGGCAGGAGGCCGCGAGCTGGCGTCAGTGGGCCCGGCTCTGCCGCAGCAAATGCCCAGACCGGGGGCCCCGACGTACACCACAGAAGTCCACTTGTCACACTTCCGGATGCTAGAGGCCCACGATCAAGGTGCCAGGTTTGGAGCCTCCCGGCTGGCCATGCCACCGTGTGCCCGCATGGCGGCAGGCGGGAGGCGGGAGGCGGCCGTCTGGGGTCTCTCTCCTAGGGCACTAGGCCCATCACGGGGCCACGCCCTCGTGGCCCAATCACCTCCCCAAGGTCCCGCCTCCAAATGCCACCACGCTGGGGTCAGGCTTCCACAGGGGAAGAGGGTGGGGGCACGGACTCAGTCCCGGCAGAGCGTGAGGCAGACACGTGTGCACGGAGCCCCCTCCTGGGACAGACGGACGGAGTGTGCAGTGAAAGGAATGAACGTGTATGTGCGAACACACCTACTAAAAGCTCACGGTCCACCCGGGCAGCGGGCGGGGAGGCTTCTCAGGAGAGCCCAGGAAAGTCTCCAAGCTCAAGGCCGCAGGGCCCTGGAGCCGGGAAGGGCGGGGCCCGAGCAGCAGGCAGCGATCTGGGCCTCGGGCGAGGCGGTGGCAAGAGGTGCGGCAGACCGGCCGTGGGGGCTGAAGTGCAGGGGCCCACAGGGTCGGATCCGGGGACGCCGAGGGGGACTCGGAGGGGACGGCCGAAACAGGCAGCAGGCGCGGCCGCGAGACCAGAGAGAGAATCCGAGCACGGGTCACCCCGACCACCGCGGTGGGGACAGGCAGAGCCCCGCGCCCCGGGCCCGCCGCCAGGGCCCGAACTCGCTGGGCTTGAGCGGTGTTCACGGGACGCAGCGTCAGGGGCACACTTAGGCAAGACCAGGCGTGCGCACGGACAGCCGCCGCGGGGAAACAACACTCGTACTCGCGCTGCTTTCTGGTGCTTCCCGCTCTGGCGTCATCTGTGTCGTTAAAAAGAGAAAAAGATGCCACAGCCCACCGGCACGGTTGCACGCAGCCTGTGCCTCCACGGTGACTGCCCCACTCTCCACAGACGCCCCTCAGGGGCCCCCGGAGGCTGGGGGAGCGGGTAGGGGCGGGCAGGCGGCAGAAGCAGGGTTTCAGAGCCCCCGGGAACTCCCGCTCCCCCCAGTGGTGGACGCACACCCGGGACGGGGGTCCGTCACCCATCCGGCGCGAGGGGCCCACTCCACCTGTTCCCAGCAGACAGGGACGCACCTTGTGCAAATCGGAGACTAACGTCACGGCAGGAAAAAGGGCCAAAGGCTCCAAGCGGCGACTCCCAGGAAGACAAAGAATGTGCCAAGGACGCAGCTTGTTAACCTGAGCCCGTGCCCAACCCCCAGCCCAGCGCCCCGGAGCCGCCCGCCTGCAGGGGTGGGAGGACGAGGGCGGAGAGGAGACTCTGAGAAAAGACTTCTTAAATTATGAACGAGCGCCCCGGTAATCATCTTTGAGAGACACGAGAGGGCCTGATTCCTTTTTAATTACTTTGGGCGCTCGCCTGCCTCTCTGATGAAGTCCCCCAGCAGGGCCAGCGCCGCGGGGCTCCCGGGGGTGTGCACACGAAGACATGCTCAGCCCCCCCCCACGGAGAGCAGAGGGACGCGGGGTAACGTGACAGTGCGGACTCACAGGGACGAGGATGCCAGTGTTTGGAGGGCGGGAAGGGGCACCTATGGACACGCGTCAAGACTGAACTGCTCGCGCTCTGACCCGCCATTTCCACACGTGCATATTTCTTGAAGGAAACACCTGGAAAGTGTGCCGGAAGGGGAAAGGCCGACAAGAGGGTCGCGGCCGCCACGATCACTCACCTCCGCTCGCGGGGTACCGGGCGTGGACGCAGCAGGTGAGGGCCTGGCTCTGGTCACCGCCGGCGTCCCCCGTGCGGGATGCGTGTCGTCCCTGCTGGGGGGGGGGAGGGACGATGCCTCAGGCCCTTCCCACGGCGCCACAGGCCTGCGCTTAGGACAGCGCGTGACCCCGCGACCGCCTCCCGCAGACACGTCTGGAAGCGTTCACGGAAGCAGTGAGTGCCTGTTGGGTTTCTACCGTGCGCCAGGCGCCGTGCCAGGCGCCGGACGCAGAGCTGATTAAAACAGACAAAAGCCTTTGTCTTTGAGGCGCCGGCGACCCGGGAAGCGGGACCGCAGGGCGAGCGGGCTGGACGGCAGCAGCGTCAGGCACGATGACGGCTCTGCACCCACCCTTGCCAACGCAGGGCAGGGCACCCGCTGGGCCCTCCTGCGGCCTGTGCGGCCCGGGGGCCGGGCTCCCGGTTTGCGGGCCAGCCCCCCGGGGCCGGTGCACAGCCGCCCGGCAGAAATGTCTGCTGACCACGCGGACGGGCACCAGAAAGTAAAAAGACGAGGCCACGGAACGACACGTTTCCTCCTCCCCTAGGGTGCAAGTGTCCTGTATGTTTTTATGACACAAGTGACGTCCTTGAAACCCCGCAACAATTTAGAGGCACCACTGGTGAGACTCCCCCCCCCCCCCCGCCACCGCGAGGTCCCACCCTTGAGAAGGGGTTCTTGACCCGTGCTCGGGCTGCTTCCCCTCGACAGGCGTCCCCAGTCGCTCTGCCGCGACTCCTCCACTCACTCTACACGCTCCTCAAAGGCACAAGTGCTCTGTCTTCCCTCTGATCGCCGTCCGATGCCCGCGTCAGCCCCCCGAGGACACGACCTTCACAGCTGAGCTTCCCTGCGCACAGCTGACGCTAAGTCTGGGCACGGAGATGAGGACCGTTTTCCCACCAAGGAGCGACCACAGATACGCCCGGCTCCCCCTCCCGCGCGCCCACCCCGCCACCCTCCTCCCCCGAGTCGGCCCCTTTTGTGCCCTTGGCATTCTAGAGCTCTGGTCCAGAAGACCCGTTTCTGTATCTCACGGGTCTGGGGGCCAGGACTCGGGAGGATGGTCTAGGCCTCGCAAGAGGACCCATCAAAGCTGAGGTCCTCGCCCGGCTGCACCCCCGGCCGAGACTGGGGCCTCCGGGCCCCCAGGGTGCCGGAGTCCCTGCGAGTCCACAAGACGCGGGACACGCGCTTGCTGAAGGTAAGACAGCACGAGCAAATCAAGGAGGCACTGGTTGTGCCTTTGTGTCCACTCGCGTTCTTAAAGTTACTGCTTCATTAAGACTCCCAGCCTTCAGCAACGGTTTGTCACCTGGAAACACTGACATACCTGACTCGTGGGAGGAGGCAGGAGGCTTAGCAAGAGCCACCTGGGCCTCCCCTCTACGCGGGTCGACGTGGGGTGAGGGGGGTGGACACGGGTAAGGGGGGCGGGTGGATGTGGGGTGAGGGGGGTGGACGCGGGTAAGGGGGGCGGGTGGACGTGGGGTAAGAGGGGGGTGGATGCCAGATAACTGCGGTAAGAGGGGCGGGTAGACCTGGGGTAAGGGGGGAGGGAGGCAGGTGGACGTGGGATAACTCGGGGGGGGTGGATGGATATGGAGTAAGGGGGGGCAGGTGGACACAGGATAACGGGGTGGGGGGAGGCGGGTGGACGCGGGGTAACAGGAGGCAGCACGGCGGACACCACACCTGAGGTTGTACGTGGAGACAGGTGCAGCCCAGGAATCAGAGCTCCCCTCACGGCCCTAGGCGGGGCCTCAGAAACTTCACCCAGAAATGGAAACGGGACACAGCGCTGAGAGCAGGGTGGCCGTGATTACACCCAGAATACGTGGCCCAACCGCTGGACGAAAACCTCGCAGCCAGGTACACGGATCTGGGTGAAACTTCGGCGAGTCAACCCCAAGGAAAGTTCACAGCCCCTGCGCTGTTACCTATGGCTGCATACACGTTACACACGCTGCCCCGAAACAGAGCCACTCACGACAACGAAAACTCGTTATCTTCCAGCCCGTGCAGGCTAGGGATCCAACCGCAGCTTACCGGGGGGTCCCGGCTCGGGTCTCTCACGAGGGCACAGCCAAGACGGGCCCCAGAGCTGCATCATCTGAAGCCTCGCCTGGGGCCGGAGGGTCGGCATCCTGGACGGCTCCCTCACCGCCCGGGCTCTCCGGAGGCTGCCTGGGTGTCGTCGCAACGCGAGAACAACGAGGAAACTGCAATGCCTCGTAGGACCTAATATCGGAAGTCGTGCACGGTCACGCTCGCCGTATTCTGTTCGTTAGAACAAAGTCACTAAGCCCAACCCGCGCTCAAGGGAAGTGGAATTAAGCGCAAGGTGGTATGCCCAAACATCGGTAGGTAGACTATAAATCCGCCCCATTCCAGAAAAACAGACCTCCACGTCTGGGGCCCAGGGGTCCCGCGGCTCTAAAAGCAACTCTTTGTGACCGGTCTAGTGCAAATTCCGCCATTAACAAGCACTCCTCATACTCGCAGAGCACAAGTGCAACTGTGCACGGCTTACTCTGAATACAAATACAAATCACCTCGATATAACTGTCAACCAGAACACCAGATAAGGGGGCAAAACCCTGCAACGTAAAACAGAAGGAATCAGATCGTTAAAGAGAAAAGCTGACTCCTAAGGGATTAGAAATAATTCTGAAAACAGGAGATGAAAAACCACCACCAACAACCCTAATTAGTATCTTCAGGGAGAATCCAGGAGACATAGCATCTTGTATAAAATAAAACGATTCTACAATATTTAAGCACTCAGAGAACATGAAAGAACCCTTAGAGGTTAAAAATATATGGCCAAAAGTATTTTTAAAACATGTAAAAAAGCTGTTAAAAAGTCAAATCCAATAGCCCGGAAAACATTACCAAAAGAAAAGAGACAGCGGGGCGCCTGGCGGGCTCAGTCAGTGGAGCGTGTGACTCTTGATCTCGGGGCCGTGGGCTCGAGCCCCACGCTGGGTGTCGAGACCACTTAAAGTTAGATAAAAATTAACAAGAGAAAGTGACAGAAAGGTGAGAGGAGAAAATAAGAGGCAAACCAAAGAAGTCTGGGAGGCCCTGCAAACGCAGGGTAACCAGCAGGGCTCCGAGAAGACGGAGGGAGAAGATACCTTTTCAAGAAAGCCAGGGAATTTATCAGATTTGGACGACACGACTCTACTGAAAGTTCACCAGGTTTTCAAGCGTAATCGATGAAAACAAGAACACTCCATAAACGGTTCGCTGGGAGGTCTCAAAGCACCAAGGACAGGGGGCGTCTGGCGGGCTCAGCGGGTGAAGCATCTGGCTCTTGGTTTCGCCTCAGGTCATGATCTCACCGCTTGCGAGTTCAATCCCTGCGCCGGGCTCTGTGCGGACGACGCGGAGCCTGCTTGGGATCCTCTCTCCTCTCTCTCTCTGCCCCTCCCCCACCCGTGCTGTCTCTGTCTCTCTCAAAATAAATAATAAACTTAAAAAGAAAATCAAGGGTAAGGAGAACGCCCTTTGACATAAAGCAGAAGTTGGCAAACCATCTGTTTTTGTGAATGAAGTTGTCAGGCTTTTGTGAGAGGGAACGCTTCACCAATCTGCACGTCATCCTTGCACGGGGCCATGCTAACCTTCTCTGCGTCCTTCTGATTCTATTACACGTGCTGCCCAAGCATGCACTTTGTCAATAAAGTTTTACTGGAACACAGCCACGGCTGCTTTCGTGCTACCACAGCAGAATTAAGCAGTCACAACAGAAGCCATTCAGCCCACAAAGTCTAAAATATTTCTCATCTGGCCCTTGACAGAAAAAAATTGCCGGCCTTTGCTCCGGAGGGAAAGCTTCCAGAAAAAGACTGCAAAACAGACAACAATTCACTCACAATAGAACAAATCAAGCCGGCACCAGGAACGTTTTGCAGCCTCGCTGAAGGCCAGAAGACAATGGGAAGATACCATCAAGGCACAGAAGGGAAAATCGCGTTTGTCCTAAAACTCTACGCTCATCTGGGCTATCCACACCGCCCGGCCCGTCCACACCATCCACGCTATCGAATGCTAGGAGAACGTCAGGGCACCTTCGAGTGCTAATGGATGCCAAAGACTCCCCTCCCGTGTACCTTCTTAGGGAGCCAATTGAGGACGTGCTCCGGACAAACGAGGGAGTAAATCACTCAACAGAAGACAGTCCCTGCACAAAGCAGCGTGACAGGCCTGGAAAGCACTCAGTGAAGACTGGAGCCAGAAGGCGGACATGTGGGGAGGGGAGAACCCGGGAGATGTGCCTCTAGCCTGGAGAATCTGGAAACGTCGAGGAGGGGATGGGGTGCTGGGGGGTGGGACAAAACAGGCAGCGCAACGGCCGTCGGTGGAGCTTCTCGAGACACAAGGGGCCTCGACCCTAAGCTCGTCTGCTGCCAGAGGGACTTGACCGGAGGATAAGTCCACTTCCCTGGGAGGGAGGACGCTTCACTGGTGTTTGGTCCAAAGTCCACTTACTCTAGAGACAAGTTTCAGAGCCACCAAGACAGGTTTCATGACAGTTGTTTTAAATAACAATTTTCCTTGTTATCAAACTTCCATTTTCCAAGTGAGGAAATGGGAATCAGAGAGGTTAAGTCACACGGTCAAGGTCACAAGATCGGAATCAGACTCAAGATTCAGAGCCAGGATTCGAACCCAGAAATGTCAGGCTTCAAAGCGTGGCTCCAAATTTTCCCTCCTCCCCCTTCTTTCCCAGGGAGGAGGGGCCGGTTGCTGGCAGGTGTTCACCAAGTGGGCCAAGGCCCCCAGCTCCTGCTGGGTTCCCGAGTCCCCGCTTCCAGTGGACAGACTTGACTGGCCCAGCACAGACCGACTCCACCCCGGAGGGCCAAGCGGCTCTCGCCGGGGGCAGCAGAGGCTGTGGGGTGCCACCGAGTCAGGAGGGCAGTTCCTGGGGAGACAGAGGGCGTACGGGCAGGAAGGCCGTCCCGAGAGGGCCTGTCACGAGGGTAAAGGTGCATCAGGCAGGATTGGTCGACTTCATACGGCCGTGTTCACCAGCGTCTACGGCCGAGCAGAGCTTCACGACTTTTCAGCAGACGGGCTCTGGCTCCCCACCCCGAGCAAGGTCCCGCAGCTCAAGAGCAGAAAACAGAAACGCATTTCCTTCTTCCCGGGCTCGGGCGTGGGGTGATTACTTGGCAAACGGCCCCGTCACATTTGGTCATCTCGGACATTTCTCCTACCCACCAGCTCCTCTTCCCGAACGGATCCAGAGACATTCCTCAAAATGTTCTGCTCAAACAAGCGTGTGACAAGACAGCTTGTCAGGTTGTCTCTTTCTTGCCAAAACAAGGCCACGACGCTCAGGTCCAGTCCTTCCTTCGTTTAGAAACGATGTGATAATGGCGTGCTGGCTTAATTTTCCGAGAAATGAGATGCTCCTTGGCTGGCGACGCTCCCGCAGCCCCACGAGGACGCATCATTATCTCCTTCGAGTCGTTCCCGTGGGAGTCCCCTCATTCATTTAAGATATAGACGAGGGCTGTTCAAACAGGGAGCTTACGAGGTCAAATCCTGCCGTGTCACCGAAGCGTAGTCGTGGCGCTGGGGCCGAAGACCAGCTCCAGCAACCAGGGGTTCCCGAAGGAAGAACGGCGTCGGTGAAACTAAAACACAACTAAAATAAAAAACTAACACTAAAATACAAATGGACACAGACAACAGAAGCGGGTTGAACTGACCCATTTACTGTTGTAAACGTGGCATTACGTTTGCTAGTGATTTCCTTGTAACGTACGTCATCTATGTTTTTCTAACATTACCTAGCTTTGAAAACGTTCCTACATGTAATCAACCTTTAAGAAGTAACATGGCGATTTTCCCCTAGTTCTCCCGCATACCCTTTGATTGTTGATTAATTTCTTACATTATTCCATGACGCATCTGCGTTTATCTATAATCTATGCAGCATTTGCTTTGCTGTTCTCGTGAAAGGCCCTCCGTTTCTCAACACCTCAAGTGGAACAGTGACAGGGACGTGACCTCCCAACCACATGAGGCCAGAAGAACAATGTGTCTGCCTCGGTCCGAGGTGCCAGGAAGGGGCCAAAAAAGCCTTAGAAACCCACGCTTCATACGTTCTCAGAGAGACAACGCACCTAGGAAGCAATGAACCATTCTGTAGCTTAACCAACTAGGTTCAGTCATCCTCTGGAATGCCTCCGGGGGGCCAGGTGGGCCTAGGGGTTGAAGTCACCTGTGCCCAGAGGTACACTCCTTAGTTGCCGGAGTGGGGCTTTCAAATCCATATGTCTCTCCTTTACAGGCCCTCTTGCTGGCAAAGGCGCGAGGCTATCCTTCCTGTAAGTAGAGGAGTCTCCGTAGAGGATGGCGAGGGCGAAACGTAAGGCCGCGCAATTTCTTGCGGAGCCTTATCTTCTTCCCTAGTGGTTCTTTTCCCAGGGGGCCTGCCGAGGGCAATTCCCCAACAGACAATACCCCCGGTAGTTTTAAGGCCAAATTACCTAAAAGCGAGAGGACAAGAAGCTTCCCTGCCGGCAGGCCGCCCTGCAGTCACCAACCCGTCCACAGCCCGGGCCCTGCCACTCAGGCCGGGACAGCTCGGCTTCCAGCACACTGGGGCAGTTTTGCCGGGCGCGTCCCACACACTCACTGCCAAGTGCCCCTCCACGGGGAGCGCGAGCAGCCAGCAGTGCCTGGCAGGCTGGTTTTCCAGGGACACTGGCATTAAGGGAGATCAGCTCCGTCCGTGACGAGCCCCTGGCCAAAATGACTACCTATCCGCTCCGACACCGGCAAGTCCCGGCACACCCGATCACACGTGCATGGAAGCACCACGCACGCCTGCACTCCTCCCTGCATCCCCGCACGCACACCTGCACTCGCGCCTGCACCCCTGCACGCACACTCACGCACACCTGCACCCCTGCACGCGCACTCACATGCCTGCACACGAATCACACACACGCACGTGTTACACAAAGGGCGTTACGTAAAGCACGGGGTCTCAACTAATCATCAGATGTTGTACCTCCAAGATGCCACGAACCTTCCAGAACAAAAGAACACCGGACAAGAGCTTCTTTTCCTTCCTTTCCTCACAGAGACCCTAACAGCTCCATGGGAAGGGGGGTCGCTACGGATGGGCTCTAATTAAATCCCGTGGGTCAGGGTACAGGAGGGGCACCTCCACGCCCTTCCCCCGGGTCCCTGACTGCACGCTGACTTCCGGCCGTCCCCATGCGGAGGTGCTGGCCCGCTGCAGGCAGCAGGGCCGCGGGCCCCACGGCCCCTTCCCTTCCAGCCTCAGACCGCGAGACCAGCAGGAGGGTGACCATGCCCCGCAAGGCGCGCCGGGAGCCAGACAGGTACAGATGGGACTCCGTGAGACTACTGCAGCAGGGAGAGCGGTCGCTCCGTCCCCGACGTCCAGGAGACTCTCCAGCTGGACGCTGCAGGGAGAGCCGACGCCCCAGAGAAAGGAGAGGCCGCTGCAGACAGACCGAGCGCGAGAAGTGTGGGAGCAAGGAAGGCGGGGCGTGTCGGGGCCGCTGGGCTGGACAGGTACGAGGGCTCGGTGTCAGGTGAGGAATTCGGGCTTCGTGGCCCGGCAGTGGGAGGTTTTCGCACAAACGAGGGACAGTTTTCATCCTGGGGGAAGCTCAGACTGGTAGCAAAGTGCGGACGCTGAGGCGGCAGTCAGGAGCAATGGTGTCCTGTTCTAAGGCAGGGACAGCGGGAGCAGGGACAGGAGGTGGTGCAGGGACTCGAGGAACAGGGCTCCGATGCTCCGGGGCTCAGCGCGGACCGGCTCTCCTCGAGGGGAGGCGAGGGGCTGGGAGGGTCCTGGGGTTGGACCGCTGAGGCCCGGCTGATGGCACACCTCCAGGAGAGGGGCAGGCACACAGGTGTGCACCGGG